>NC_133790.1:16986190-17271685 GCF_003597395.2 Chelonoidis abingdonii | reverse complement strand
CCCCCCATAGCGACACGGACCCCTCGCTCCCACAGGGTCCCCCTCCTATAGCGACACGGACCCTTCGCCCCCATAGAGCCCCCCCTCATAGCGACACGGACCCCTCGCTCCCACAGGATCCGCCCCCAGAGTCCCAAGGTGGCAACGTGGATGCAGGGTCCCTCCCGCCCCGTAGCAGCACTGACCCGGCTCCCCGAGCCCAGAGATAGCGGACACACTGTGCAGTCTCCTCACCAGGCTGCCCGCGGGAGGGGACAGCGACATCCCTTCGCTGCCTGGGGTGATTAGAGAAGGGGAGGGGGAGGAGAATGAAATGGATCGATCACTCGACGCTCTACTAGCTACACCTAAAGATTCAAAGGAGGACCAGACAGAGGCAGCAGAGCGTCGAGCCCCATGATGCGAAGCGCGGACGATACCGGCAGGGACAGGTAGTCACGTGACGCGCTAGGTACCTCGTCCCCAGGACTGAGATCGCCTTTCTCTTGTGGGGGAGAGAGGTGCACATGCGTCCTGTGGCCTGCGTGACGGGCAAGCTGGCGCGAGCGGGAGGGAGTGAGCAGACCCCGAGCGCGAGCGTCCCCCACGGCCCGGTGCTGTACAGATGGAACCCGCACCTGGTTCCCGCCCCAGGGCTCGTCCTGGGGGTGGAGGGCAGGCTCCGCCCCTGCAGCAGGGTCGGGGTTGCGGTACTCTCTGGGCAGCCTTGGGGTATGGCTCCATTAGTTTTTGTCAAGGGCCAAATTTCTTGGTGAAGGTCCCGACTCCTGAGAAAATAATAAAAAAAAGTAAATTAAGATGTTGGGGTGTGTTCAAAAGCATCTGGGTTTGGCCCAGGGTCTCCTTGCCTACCCCTGCACTGGGGACTAGAGAAGATATGTCTGTGCCATTTGCAACAAGCAGAAGGGGGTTTTGGGGGAGGAAGAGATTCCTTCTCTCTCCAACAACCTGCCACCCTAAGTTTTACCTCTTATGGTTTATAGTCCAATGTATGGACCATCACCTCATATCCCTGGAAATGCTATTTTAAATTGCACTTCCACCTGGCTGACAGGGCTGAAGGTAAATTAAGCTGCTTAGAATCCAGTGGGGAAGTTAGTTATCCATTACAATGTTGTAAGAGGAAAGCTTGATTTCCCCCCGCTTTCTGTAGAAATAAAGACACGAGCTCCCGCCAAAGATACCAAAGTAAAACAAGCAGTTTTTCAGGCAGTCACAGGGATGAATATTATTAGTTGGCAGTATTATTAGTGGATAGTGTAGTTGCTGGGAAAAGCTTCATTTTGTGGTCCTCTGCATTGTTTCCTTTTACAAACCAAATTCACTCCAGCATCTAAAGAAAATAAACTAACCGTTTCAGAACAATAAGGTTATCCAAGGCCAAGGTGAGGAAATAAGGGCTGTGTGCAACTGCTTGTTGCGTCTGCACAAAGCAGGCTGCCCAAGGTTTTTCAAAAGTGTCTAGTGATTTTTGGATGCCCTGTTTGAAAGACTCAGAACAGACCCAATGTTTCAGAAAGAGCTAAGCACCTGCCTTCTGAAATGAGGCTTCTTTAAGGTGTCTGAAGTTGGACACCTTAAATCACCTTTGAAAATCTTGGCTACAGTCTCCAGGTCTGATTTTTCAAACCAGCTTCCCATTTTGGAGTTTGCATATATTTTTGTGGGCAGTCAGCTTTCAAAATCTGTCACTCTAATCAGTCACTGATGGCTCAAAATACACAAGCAACCACTATACTCAGGGTAGTTTTCTAGAGCTATATAGTTTATGGTCAAGAATTATAGAATAAATAATACTTAGCACTCATATAGTGCTTTGCTGACAATCATCCCTTACATCATCCCTGTAAATAGAAGAATCACAATTTTACAAAGAGGAAAATTGAGGCAAAAGAAATGAAGTGGCTTGCCCTAAACAACTGAAGGAATCACTATCAAAGAGAGAATTAGAACTCTGGATTAGCTGACTCTTTTTTGTGGACTCAGGATAATTAGACTGCACAGAAGGTCGAGGTCTCAGAAAGCTTGATTGAGAGGTCATTTTAAAACTACTTATATCGCAGTGATGGGCACAATAGAAAGCTCTGAAGTAGACTGAATTCGGAGTACTGTACAGTCCATTAAAGGGACATTGCCAAAGTTATTAGACCAAGAATTAACCAAGACAGACATCTTCATAAATATTTTCATAAATCTGCATCTATTCTCTTCCAAAGGTCTGTCTAGTAGAGGTATTGTTAAAGATTCTTTGTTCTGTTAATTCTGCATTGTGCACATGCAGATATTTTATTCTTTATGTCTTTGCTGATGCCTGGCCACAACACTGACTGGTTGGGCAGTTCACAGCATTTAGTTAATCCTTGATGTTCTTCATGGGTTAGGATTAGGATTTCTCCTCTCATTTTGTTTGGAATTATGATGCAATTGCCTGTAATCATGAGTCCATTTGACTCAATTGTCCACGCACCGCAGAGTAGTCTCTTGTCTCTTCCTTAGCGTCCTTTCGATATGTTGGCCAGCTGCCTTCCTGAAGTTACATGTCTGTCAAGGTTGTTTTTGCTGCTGGTGTAGTCTCTCCTATTTAGCAATTGGGTTAAATGACATTAAATGTAGCAATAGACTTTGGCATCTCAGTGGTACTTGATCTAGGTCTCTTCTGTTGATCAGGGTTACAAGCAATTTCTGGTCTATCATCAGTGTAAATGAAGCCAGTCCACACAAAGATCTGAAAAAGTTCTCACATGCCCATAAACTTGCCTGGCACTCCTTTTCAATCGGTGAATATCATTTTTCTCCTATGGGTGTGCTAGAGCAAAATGCAACTGGCTTCCACTGAAAGCCAACAATACACAACCTAGGCTCTAGGCAAAACTTCCACCTTGCGCCCCCCCCCCCCCCCCAGCTCCCCACCCTTTGCCCTGAGGCATCCCCCCTGTGGCAGCTCCCCACCCTTCGCCCTGAGGTACCCCCCCCGCCCCAGTTCACCCCTGCTCCACGCATGAGCACAAGCACCCCGAGCACGCCGTCGCTGCTTCACTTCTCCTGCCTTCCAGATTTGCAGCACCTAATCTGATTGGCGCCGCAAGCCTGGGAGGCGAGAGAAGTGAAGCAGCTCACCCCTGCCCCGCCTCCTCCCCAAGCACACCATTGCTGCTTCACTTCTCCCGCCTCCCAGGCTTGCGGCGCCAATCAGCTTAGGTGCCGCAAGCCTGGGAGGCGGGACATGTGAAGCAGCCACGGCGTGCTCGGGGATTAGGCGGGGCAGGGGTGAGCTGGGGAAGGGAGTTCCCCTGCGTGCTGCCCCCCCCCCCTTACTTGCTGCAGGTGGCCCTCCCTGCGCTCCCCTGCCTCAGCTCCCTCCGCCTAAATGCCGGCGAAAATCCAGCTACCGTGGTCGCTGCCGAAGAAAATGGCACCCCCCAAATCCCAGTGGTTGCACCGGCCCTGCCTAGGCCATAGCTGCTTTATCCTGTCCTGACCACTGTGGGTTTGTTCTTAATTTGGCCCCCAGAGCCAAGGTGTGTTGGGCTTTAACAGTTCGTTCAGCGTAGAAAGGTCCTGTAGGAGTCAACCAAGGTAATTTACCATCCCCAGTATATGTTTTTGTTCTGGTACATTAGTTGGGGCATTCAGTTCTCTAATTGCTTTTACTTTCTTGCAGTTAAAGATGGAATCAGTCCTATTTGTTGTCTGTCCCAAAAATTCAATTTGTAGTAGACAGAAAATGCATTTTTCCTTGTTTTCTTTTAGTCCAGACTGACTGATTAGGCTTAGGAACATCGTCCATGAAAACTACAACTTCATTTATGTTCACAACAGTCCTGCCATCTTTATTTGGAAAATTTCAGGTGCCCTGGTAATCCCAGAAAGTAATATTCAAAAGCAAAATCTCCCAAAGGTTGTGATAAATGTAGTTAGTTTAGCACTTTCTTTGGATAAAGGAATTTACCAGAATTTGCTCAAGGCATCCAACTTGGAGAATAATATAGCTCCTTTCACTTTGGGGAGGAAGTCATCCAGTGTTGGGAAGATATATTTTTCTCTCACAACTGCTTCATTAAGTCTTTTTAAGATCCACACAGATTTTTATTTTTCCATTTTTCTTTATAGCTGGTATCATTGGCGCATACCATGCTATTGGCTCGAGATTTTCTTGATTATGCCAGTCCACTCGATTCTTTTTAACTTAGTTTCCACTTTATAAAGTAACGGGCTAGGAACCCCGTGAGTTGTATCTACAGTAAATGGTTCAGCATTGTCTCTTAAGATTATTTGTACAGGATTTCCTTTCAAAAATCCAATATCACCTTCTGTTTGCAACTGTTGTTGCTTTTTTCCTTCTGTTTCTGTTCTTAGTTTACTCCTAACACCATGTCATGTACTTCTGTACCAGATATGGACTGGTCACAGAGCTTGCTTATACACTCCAGCTGTGTTCATCATAAGATTCTTTCATTCTTTGCCAGGTATGGCAGAAATTCCTTTAAATAAGGAATTTTACAGTGTCACCTAGTGGTCAAACAGTGTAGTAAATTTTAGCATTCAATTCTCTTCAATGCTGCTCATCTCTACCATACAGGGTTTTAATGAATAAAATTTTACCTTTTATGGCAATTTTCATCTCAAAACACTACAGAACTGCAGACATACAGCACCACTGTAATGCGGCCACCTCTAGACTGAACAGCAGCAGCTAGGAGAATAACTTGCAGTGTGGGAAGAGAAATTTTGGCCATGTACATTGGGGAAAACTCCCCTGTTGTAAGAAGTGTAGTGGACTCTTTAATATCCAAGCACAGCAAAGAGGTCTTTGATTTAAAGTTTACCACAAAAGACCTACATGTAATGACCTGGATGGAACTCATTTGATCTCTCTTGGAAAGATGAAGGGCCAAGGTGATGCTTTTGGAATTTAACTTTATCATTCCAAGGAATCTACATATTTCAGACTGATCCTCATGTAACAAACTGTGACTACATACACCAAGACACCATCATCCTAACCAAGAATAGAACATGGGACTTTTAGCATCAAAAGCTGGGATTTGATGCTCGAGCAATAGAATTTCTTTACCTTTGAGTCAGTAGTAAGACTGTTATAGCCAGCAACTTGATGGAGACTTAACTGCATGCATTTACCAAGTCTTTTACATACAAGTTATTCCTGAACGTTTTTCTGATGCTTTACCAAATTCAGTTAGTGAGGACTGTGAACTAATCCTGCCTCTTCACTGTTCTTGCTGCTGTAATTTACCAGGAAGTCTGTTAGGTGATTGATTGACTCAGGGTTTCTTTGTAATTTTTGTTGTTTTTAAATAAAAGAGGTAATTTGCCTCCTATGTGAGGCTGCCACCCATCCTTATTTTTGTGAGATAATTTCAACTTTATGTAGGCCTTTAATGGCAGGACCATTAAGCTACGGTCACAAAACATTTCAGTCCCGCACAACTGGTATTAGACATTAATTTACCAACGTTGTCTTGCAGAACAAACTACTTAAAGTGTCAAGTTGACTGCTGAGGCAGAGAGCAATTAGCATCAGTTTTGTTAAAACAGTAATTAATGAACAGGTAGAATAGCTCGACATATTGGGCAATAATTAAATGACCAGACTAGTACATTGAAATTCTGCTGTTATGGCAGAAATACTGTATGTGGGACTGTAATTGAACTCAGGGTTTCTGGTGACATTCTGAGCTATATTCCCAAAGCAGCTGTACTGGCAGTGAAGACAGTTCAGAACCCAAGCTAAGTCCATTGCTCCATAGTTGACAGCTGTGGAGAAAGGCATACTATTCCCCCCCGGAAAGTGGGAGTGTCTCATATCACTCTCCAAATGCATTTAGGCTCACTTGAGGAGGGACACTTCCAGCCTTCTTGGCCAGAGGGATGGTTGCTATGATGCAGGGCCCAATGAAGGGCAAAATGAGACAGATCCTCAGGGCTGCAACAGGGAATAAAAAGGGAAGAAACCCTGATTCATTTGTTTATGACACCAGATCACAGAGGTGAAAACAACACCCTTGTTTTATGTAGCATCTAAGGGGTAGATTCTCAGTTAGTGTGACTTGCTATAGTTCCACTGAGATTCAGATGAGAATCTGCCCCATGATCTGTATTCTTATAAAGATGCTTTGTATTTCAATGCAGTTTATCTAAGGATCTCAGCTTTGAAAGCCAGCACGACTGTTCTGCAGATAAGCACTACTCCATCCTGGTTATAGAGGGGCAAAGAAAGGCCTACAGGGTAGGAGTCACAGAGATACTTTGTCATCCAACTCTCAGGTTTAGGCATCTAAGTCCCAGCGTTAGCTTCACTGTAATCCACAAAACTCTCACTGAACCCTGTAGGCACCTACATTCACTTGGCCCCGAAGTTTCTGCTTCTGCCTATGCACGCTGCTGCTTCACTCTAGCCATCTAGATGCCTGCCTCCCACCTAAACCCCAGAGCAATACACGAAGCAGGGAAAGACAGGTGTTTGATCACCCAAGTCACCTATAGGGCCCAATTTGATAGGCAGCATCTGAGCATGCCTACTGTGTAGGGTCCCATTCAAAATCTGCCAGAGGACAAGGTGTCCACCTTATACCTTTTATCCCAGTGATTAAAGCACTAGCTTGGGATTTGGGAGACGCAGGTTCAATTGCCCCACCTTTGTGCCAGAGCAGGGGAGAAGGAAGAGCCCTGTTCAAATCCTATCTCTCAGGAACATGTCCTAACCACTGAGCTTTTGGATATTCTGATGTGGCCTTCCCCAATCTCTCCTGTTGAAACTGCTGCACTCTGGATAAATAATGACAAAGTGGCTAGAGCAAGTGTACTGGACCCAAAGTGTCCCACACGAGTGCCCTAATCATTCTCTCTCCCCCACAGCCCAACAGCTGTTCTACTGTGGATAAACACTTAAATAGTCATTGGGCAAGAGGAGTAGGCTGGTAATGTTTTCTATTCTAGTTGGGTGTGATAAGAACCTATCACCATGGTATTCTGGTCCAGGAATCTTGACTTCTCAGTCCAACTACTACAGCACCCTCTAAACATATTTACATGATTAAGTAACCTCACGGACACGGACCTTCTGTATTTCTTATTATGAACAATTTGCTAAATACAGACAATATCCTCAGCATTGTACAATGCATAAATAGGGTTCGTGTATTATTGTCTTAATTCATATCACTTTAGAAGAACGTAAGACTTAAAACTGCAATTTGTTGCTATAAAACGTATGTATTATAAAACCAAACAGTTACTGTTTCCTGAGGTTTTCCTTTAGTTAAAAAAATAGCGTATTAGAATATGATGCAGTTAATAGACCCTACAGTCTCCTTGAAAATTAACCATTCCCTTTCACAGCACAAAGTTAATTAGTTGTGTGGCAAGATAGTGTGATTAGTGGGGCTCTTGAATGGAAGAGTTCAATTAATTAAGCATCAAATAATGTAAGCAAGAAGTTATTGCAGTTGGATGCAATTTGTAAGTTAAAAGTTCCATTATGTTACAAGTTTTTACACGTTATTGATCATTAATAAGAGACCCCAAAACTAGCTGGATTCAAAATTTTGAAAAACCATATATACATCACAGACAAAATTACACCTGTAATATTAATATTAAATGTTTACTGTGAGCATTGTTCAGAGTCTGAGGCGTCAGTCCTCCATTTGGTCCCACTCTATGTGTTCCTGATATCAGACCTTAATTTGGATTTTCCATAAACAGAAACCTGGGTATGCTTTGCACAGAAATATCCCCTCTAGTTTTTTTAGTGATAAGACTTTAGTCAAATAAACCCTCCAATCTATTATCTTCAGAATAAACACTCTATTGTGGATAGTCCCCAGCTTCTTAGGTAAAGCATTAGGTTTCAAATCCAAAAGACACACTGTATCCTTTTAATAATTTAATAGTGGAAAACCTTTATTTGCCCATGCCTGTGGTGTTATGGAGGTTTTCAAGGATTCTAGGTTTAGGTTTCGGGATTAGGTGAAACTAGAGTTCCTTAAACCTCTTTAGAGGTTTGGGATTAGGCCTACATAAGGCCTAATACAGTCTTTCTGTGCAAAGCTAAATTAAACGGTAAGAATAGTTGTTGCACACTGAGTCACAGGTGTTTGGCAGAATACCAGAAAACATAAAGGAACCACTGGAAGAATCATGAAGGCAAAGCCATAGAAACATGAGCATTAAATAAGTATTGGAGTATTGCTTGCAACTGTGGGGTCTTTCAGAATGTGCTTCAAAGTGATTTTAAGGCTGGATATCGTTTTTATGGGTGGCTCTAGCATGAATGTGAGTAAATTGAAGATCTATTGTGCAAATGGATTGAGGGTTTTTATTTGGGTATCACATTTGGGTAATTGCTGCCTGTTTTATAGCAAATGTATATTAAAGTTTGTCAAGCAGCTGATATCACATAAATTGTACTCTTTCTCTGAAGCATGCACAACCCTGACAGCATGTGCTAGTTCATAAGCAGAGGGACACAACAGATTTATGCTTATGAGAAGATCAGCAGGTCTGATTCGACAGTCAGAGACACTTGATTTATTAACAGTAATGGATTAATTGGAGGAAAAAGTTCAGTAGTATAAGCACTAGGGTTAATAAACCTAGACTCCCTGGCCTTGTCAATACTGAGGATTATCAGCAATTTGCCCACTAACCTTATCTGCACTGGAAATATTTCTCACCATTGCCACGACCAGTTCAGCTCCCCCACAGGCAATGTTAGTGCACACAGGGCAGTCAGTCAGAGATTGAGATGATAGATATCACTGAATAAGAGCAGCTCACTCATCTCATAGATATGGTTTCAGGCTGTCTCCAAACAGAAAGTACTATGGCAGTTTATACTCTATTCAGATTTCAAAGCTGAGGTTCAGTTGAGATTCAGGAGCGTGATTCTGTGGATGTCATATACCAGAACTCTAATGACCTTGACACTGGTTCATTATAGGCAGTGAACTGAGACTACAGTGTCATTTCATAAAGGCCATCTGTCCTTATATGGTAACCACTCTTGATCACTAACCAACTCAAACCAAAGGTGATAGATTGGTAAAAGGATACAGAGCCTATGAATCAGTCAGCTTCCCCCCCAAAAAAACCCAACAACAACAACAGCCCTTAATTTAGAATGTATTTTTCCCCCCAAACAAATTGGTGGTGAAAAATAGTGATTCTCTGTCAACGCAATTAGAAGTATGATCTAAAGTAGTGCTGCATTTCACAGCAATCAATTGTGAAAGAGAGAGGCAAGTGATATGCAACCGTTTTGTTTTGTCATTCTGTGATTGTACAGGTTCTCAGGAAAGGAGTTAAAGGGATAAAAAAAGAGTTCCAAGAGGATACATGTGCTGTCTTATTTTGACTACACTGGGCTCCAGTTCAGCAAAGCATTTAAGCACATGGAATCAATGGTAAGTAAATAAGAGCAAAAAGATAAGCACTTGCTAAGTGCTAAACAGGGACAGGCAGTTGAATTGGGGGCTTAAATTGTTATACCTATTTAAATAATGAATGCCAAGTTAAAAAAAGGAAACATGGCGGGTGGGATGTATAAATGTATCTCATTTTTCATTGTAAAAATGTCTATTTTCAGAAAAATCAACTATCCCTCAAAATTACGGTAGTTGGCAGTTTTTCATCAATGCTCACACATCTCTTAACTATTATTTGCAAGTTTTTGACAAATAATTCACTCAGATGCATCCCATATTTTATGTTTGGCCTCCAAACAAATAAATAAGGAGAAACAAAAAAGCAAGACTGTTTTCCAAATAATCTCAAATCAGAGGAAGATGAGAGGGAGGCAAACTGAAAAGATTTAACATAATGATATAAAATATTATTTATGGCATGGGAGCTGCCCTGGACTTGACTTTTAGATGCAAGTTCTTCAAATAAGAGAATTTCCCCCCTCCTTCATGGGTGTGTAAGGAAGGACAGAGGAAAATATTATCAACTATCCGGTCAAGGCCATAAGCATAAAATAAAGAATACCAGAATAATGAAAATGAAAGTATTAGGAACCAAGGGAGGCTGAGTGGGAGTCCTGTTTCATACATGACTGCTCTACTCTTGAAAAGAAAAAAAAAATATAAAATCACCTCAACCTTAAATTAGATGGTTATTTGAGCTTGAATAACAATCCTGTGTCAAATATGCAGCTGGTTCCACTGGAGTCTATGTTACAAAACCACAACATTCTGAGTCCTAATCAGTCAGAGAAAACAATACTGGCTCGTTGCTCTGAGTCAGCACTTTGAAAGCAACCTTTGAAAATAGCAACACAGTTAGGTCTCAGAGCTGCTGTTTATACAGCTTTGGAAAACGGGCCCCCACCTTTCTTTGTTGGAAACATGCTGTAACATTTAGGATTGGTTTTTCTGCGTGACGGAAGGTCTCCCTGTCTAGTGTTAGCCAAGTCGATTGAAGTTGTTAGGGACTTGGGCTTTCCTCTCCCTCCCCAACCGTGCTTCAAAACAACAGCAAAAGTGTCCCCAGCATAAAAATTACGTTAGCCCCCGGAGCTTGGCGAGAATTCAAAATAAAGGGGTGAGCAAAAGTGGGGGGGGGGATCAGAAAATCCAAAGCAGAAATGAAGAATCCTTCAGCTCAAATTAAAGTGATAAGCAGGGGCGTCATTTGCGATGAGCTAAGGGGGACATTTTCATACACTGATATAAAGTACTCCATTTCATCCACTCTCCCCCACCAGGGGATATAATCACATGCATGATATAAATCACATTTAATGTCCTATATACTGACAACTCAACCCCCTCCCCTCCTCGAATTTTTCAGAAATGACACCTCCAGTGATAAGTAACTCCCATGTGTATGAATTCAGAAGTATTAATACCAACACAGTGACATTGCTTTGCCTTCAGGGTGTGAATCAGCTCTCTCGGACATGGGTGTAAACGGTTTAAAAACCCCATTGAAATCAATAGTATTGCACCATTTTAATTGGCCCTTTGGTTTTGGAATGCCCTTGCCGTGGTGATGATCGTGCACCTGTTTGCTTTTTGTGGCAGTGGGGAAGACAACAAGATAAACATTACAATGTTATGGTAAAAATGTTTTTGTTTAAATGTACTTTTAGAGGACTCTCCATACTATTGGCAGCTGACTGATGATCCCCTCACAACCTTAGCCAAGTACTGAGGTCATGGCTGAATCCCTTTGGAGGGACCTCTTCAAAATGATGTTAGGGCACTCACCATCACAGTCCTCCAAGAGCTCCCCACAGCACCTCTGCAGCACTCCCCATCACCAAAGCACAATCAGATCAGGTTCTCCCTCACAGCAGTGCCTCTGGGCCAGCGACCACAGGATGTGATGTTTAGTCATAAACATCAGAGATGGATCCAGGCTACAACTCCGGATCCAAAACCCCTGTACTGAGTGAAGAAGACGATTGGAATCCAAACCCCTATCTGGAGCCACATTTTGCGATTGGCACTTTTTAGAAAAGGTGGAGCTAAAACACGATCAAAAAAATCCTCAAACTTTTTAGGGGTTCATGATCAGAGTCCACGTGTAGTGACTTTGTCCCATATTGAAGATATAGCTTTACAACCCTTGATTTTGTCAGTTTCATGTATTTGCCCCCCTGCCCTGTCGGGGTATATGGGTGGCAATGGATACTTTATTTCTGATTCAAACAGAACAGTCTGAAGGCTTAGTGGACACATACTCTGTACCCAGCAGCATGTCTTGGGGTTTAGCATTAGGAAGAAATCAAGACCTCAGCCCCACCTCCTGAGTTTAATCTTTTAAAGACTGATTCCATGCTCACAGCTGGAGTTTATGTGAGTCCTGCCTTATTAATTAAGTGTAGCCATCTTTTCCCTTCCTTCCACCCCAAATTCCAACAGCAGCAATTAGAAAGCAGATACTTCACACAACACCTGTTTCATTTATACCCCACCAGCCAATTCATGTCTCCTTTCCCCATCTTTTCATTTGACAGAGACAAAGCGGTAAAATCAAGGGAATGAGGTGGCAAAAACAGCTGCAACAAATAACAATAAAATTAACAACAATAATAAAATCATTTGATCCAACATTCAAAACTGTGGGGTCAATACGGTATGTTTGTGAACCAGGAATTGTAGGTTTCAACTAACATATGGGGAAAACACCCTCCCAGTCTACTGCGTCCTCATTAAAAGGGGATCTGTATCACAGTAGGCAGCATATTTTCTCCACCACAGCCTGTTAGTGTCATAATAGCAAGGTCTCATTTTTATTTAATGTGAGAGTTAACAGTCACATAAAGTCTGCCCAGGTGAGAGGAGCAGGAATCATTAAGTTGTGCAAAGGTACACTCTGGGAATGTTTATGGACCCAACTGAACCAACTCCAGATCCTCTCCTGCCCGTACACACTATGGCCTCAGTCCTGTAATCTGACTGAAGCCAACATCCAGATCCAATTTCAAGAGAAATGCTTATTGTTTTAAACATGTAGTCATGAGATATAATGAAGGTTAAAAAAATTACATATAATTGAGGCAATGCTGAACAACAAAAGTAGACTTTCGTCCAAAATAAGGATTCTAGAAGGGAGTCTTCAGTTGAAGGCAGGTAGGGATTTTGTGAGATTTTATCCCTTCCAGATAAAGGGAGAGTCTGAACGTATTAGTGTCAATTCTCAAATATTAACATTATCAGGATTCATTTATGTGAAACTTACATTCCAGACGCATGCACAATGGGGCCCAGATCCCAACTGAGCATGCTGAATGTTACAGGGACGGAAACAATAAATAATTATAAAGAGGAAAATCAAAGTGCCCTTTTGCTAGGCTACTCCTGCATAGCTACAAATCCTTTAGCCCTGCTCCATTACAGCTGGAAACGTGCCGTTATTGCTAGCACAATTTCAATTGCAGTGTGGGGAGGAGTTTTGATGCCATTATAATCTCCATATTTGTGACTTGGATCACGTAACGTGAAAGCTCCTTTCTTCCCTCATAAAGGCTTTCAGACAGTGTGTAATGGGGCCATCAACTCATAATACTGTTAATTTTTATAGTCCCTTTTATCCAAAGATCTCAAAGCTCTTTAACAAGTTTTTCAGCACTCGATGAGGCAGATATCTTAATACCCACTTTACAGAAGGGGAAACAGAGGCACAGAGGTTAAGCGATTTGCCCAAGATCTCACAAATAGTCAGTAGGAGAGATGAGCATGCAAGCCAGAACTCCTGACTTCCAGTGTTGTTTTGTAATAACTAGACATCTCTTTCCTGGTAAAATCAGTCTCCATAACACTGTCATCTAATAAAAACGGTAAAGAAGAAACTTTTACTCAAACAAAAAGATCAGCACTTGCTAGAATAGTATCAGAGATACCTAGTTAGGATGGATAGTGTGTTATTGTTCCTGGCGTAGGCCAGAGATTTAAAAAAAAAAAAAATCAAAAGAGAAGAGCATGTAAATTGCAGCCTGTTAAGGCTTCTGCAAATGAATGGAGTAACCATACTATCGTATTTTGGGGATTTTTTTCCATTAAACACTATTACTGAAAAAAATATCAACAAATACTATGGGAAAATATTAGTGCTGTCTCAGAGCAAAATATAAACCTATAAAGCTCCAACTTTTTTAGAATTACAAAATGATTAACAGCCTAATTAAACACATTTTTGTTTTGGACAGGATAAATTATGCTCGGTATATCTACACCTATAATGGATTACCCTATCCAGGGCTGTCAGCTGTAATAAAAAAAGGATACTGTACATTTTTGGCCCTACTCTCATAGGGAAAAGAACACATGCTATTGTTAATGACAGACAGCATCATTATGAAAAAATTCCATTTGCCACCAGGCAATACGATCTAGTTCCAGCAATTATTGTGTTAGTCAAGCTGTTCAGAAATTTCATAAAGAGAGAGTTTTCAAGCCGTATACTTTGTTATTTTGGCAAGTTTTGTGATGTAACAATTAAAAACATGCTTCGGGCCTCAAAATGTGCATGAGATTGCCAAAATCAGATAAAACCCCTGAGGGTCCCAGACTCACAAAGAAAGAAAAATCAAACTGTTTACATTTCGGATAAGACATTCATCAACATTTGGCTTTTGTTTCAGCCAGTGTCAGCTAATAACAGCACCACATTCTGAATCAGTTTCTAGCAGAAGAAAATCTAAGGAGTTTGATGTCAGGCCTTCCGAGGGTTAACTATGGCATTTGCTTTGGGTGTTAGCTGGAGCGAACACGAAAAGCCTCACCACGAGAAGCTGATCTTATGGATAGCGATGATGCTACCAGCTTCTGTGCTGCAAGTATAAAATCAGACTCCGAGTACTCATGAATACCCTTCAGGGTGAAATGGGGCCATTTGCCACCAGCAAACATCAGGAAATCACTGTGGGGGGATTAGAGGGCTTGATGCAAGTCATTCCTGTCTCATGCTAGAGGGGCTGAGCCTGGCAGTTCCCCAGACTCTCATGCACCCATTAAGCTGCCAAAAAGGCATTAACAAAGACATTGTCCTTCAAAATATGAGAGGAATATTGCTATTGAACCAATTTATGGGCAAATCTATGATCTATCCACTCCCTCAATTTGATGGTATTAGGAAATAGTGATTTATAACAGAAATGAAGATAGAATGCCGTTATGCCAGGCCCCCACAGGGAGAAGGGGAGGGGTGTCGGATCCAAAAATGCAGGCTGTTCTACCTAGAAGGCAATATGAAGAACTACCTCAAGAACAAGGCTATTGGTAAAAGAGATCCCTGGGTCACCTCCCCCCACAAAACAGGTTGGAGACTACACAGATTCTCTGTTTTACTTGGATGATGACAGTAGTTCTCAGTGTGGATTCTTCCAAACAAGTGAGCTGTGGTCTGAGCACAGGACAGGGAACCAGGATGCCATGATTATTAGACATGTGAGTTCCATATTAGCAACAATATTCTACCAGTTTCCATTTGGAACATCCAGGACCTACTATGGGCAAGTGAAAGGATGTATTACAGCCTAGTCTGCTATGATATTTCATCAGAATAGCACTTCATCTAATCTGGAGAAAGCATATTTGCTATTTTTAGGACCCGGGGGCCTAATTTTTAAAGCTGGTGAGCACGGACAACTTCCATTGACTTTCAAAGGAATTGTGGTGCTCAGCAGCAAATCAGTCCTTTAGTCGATGATGATATCTCTAGAACATTTAATGACCACACAAATCCAGCAGCTACCTTTTGGGAAAAGCAGATCTGCATTTTGGTTTACTTTCTCTTATTGGCTGACTAGTTCTCTTTTGCAGAGACCAGTTTTCTTGTAACTAGGTAACCTAGAGCTCCAGTTTCAAATGAAGCATTTACAGTCATCACAAGAGTGTAGGCTGGTGATCTCTCAGTCTTGCATATAAATAATTTCAGATGTCACTGTTACATATTATCTGCATATGAGTTACTTCATTCAAGGTTAGACCATGTCAGACTACCAGATGAGGATTTATGAAGAGGTTTTTAATATGCATTCCTTATTTGTATTAAAATTTGATTGCAGAGAAATGAGATCACATATATGAATAAGACTAACTAAGCTAAAAAAAATTACCTTCCTCATGATCTACATTTTTAATATTCTCCATTAGGATCTTTGACTTACAGGATCTTAGAACAGTGGAGGGAAGAGATTGCAAAGATCCAGAAATCAGCAGTGTAGCATTTCTCTTGATGGAGGAAAGGAGATGTTAATGCTTTGTAGCAATCCTATATATTACTGAGGACATGCAAGGACCACTTTAAAAAAAGTTTCACTATACATGTTACCTGTGAGGGGCTTTAAGTCTGGGTCTGTGAAGAGGTACTGGGTTTATGACTCAGCCAGTTTCTCAAGAGGCACCACTACAGCAATGTGATGGGTAGTGGGATTTGGATTATAAACCTTGACCAGATTCCACCCTGGCACACCCTGTTTGAACAGCAACAAAAAGTCCTGTGGCACCTTATAGACTAACAGACGTATTGGAGCATGAGCTTTCGTGGGTGAATACCCACTTCGTCGGATGCTTGAAAGAATTCTAGTTTGTAAGCAATTGCGCCTTCCCAGTTACTTCCAGATGGCTAGTGGGCTATTTAAAACATTGCCAAATGGCAAGTGTACTAGCCAGTCAAGATGCTGGGTGGCCGATTTTCATAGGTAAAAGTTTAATTTAAAATATATAGTCTAAAAAAACTCCCAAAATGAGAAACATACACAGTACATGAAACAGTGAACAACCCCTGCTCCACTGTACTATTATCTAGAGCAAAGAAATGACCACATCTGCTAAAGACATCAGTGACTTGGTAATATCAAAGTGTATTGGCTAGTATTTGTGTGTACCACTGCCCCCTACTGAAATGAGCAAGGACTGCTCAACTGTGTCACAGACCCTATACTGCTACCAGTTTATGAAGGTTCAACCTTTTGGAGCACAAGACTTCAACTTCTGCACCTGCCACCACTGTGAATTTCTGAATGGTCATGGAGTGCAGCATAGAGAGAACCATGAAGTTCAAGGTGACTACAGACTTGTTATAGTATTATGGGACATTGTCACATGATCAGCATGCTGCATTCTGGAAGTAAATAGGTTTGCACACGTACACATGGTGGTCATGAAAGGAGCTGGATTAACAGTCCCTGGAGCCTGAAGACAAACTTGAATTTCCCTGCTTTGTCTTGACCTTTATTTACAGTAAATGCCTTAGTTCCAGTCCAGCATTTTATCTAGGAAAGAGTTGTCTATTTTCCTGTGACCGTGTTCCATCTCATTGGTGCACTGACATATTTACACCTGAGCCAAGGCCTGGGCAGTCATGAATAAGGGGCAATATATCAAGAGAGAAAAGGGATGCGAAGATGGATTTTATGAAATATTTTGAGTTTTCCTTTGACTCAGTCGTGCATTTCGTTACGGCTCATTGGATGCTCTCTCAGCACTTGGACACTCTGTGCAATGCAGTATAGCATATACTTGAAATTGTGTCTATTTGCAAAACTCCATGCTTGGCAACCTGACAGGGAATAAGGCACATTTTTTATTTCCTGCCCTTAGGTAGAGTGGGCCACAGGGAAGGGAGCAACATCTTAAGATTCAGAGGTTTTAAGGCTAAATCATTTAGTTTGATCCCCCTTCATAACACAGGGCAAAGAATTTTACCCAGTAATTCCTGCAGTGGAAAGAATTTTTCTTCCCTGCTCTGTCAGGGAACACTAGCTAATTCAAGTTGCAGTTTAACCAAATCATAAAATAGATTCCAAGGCCAGAAGAGGTCATTGTGATCATCCAGTCTGACCTATTGTATAATACAAGCCAGAGAACGTCCCCATAATAATCCCTAGACCAGATCTTTTAGAAAAACATCCAATCATAATTTAAAGATTGCCACTGATGGAGAATCCAGCACGACCCTTGATAAATTGGTCCAATGGTTAATTTCCTCACTGTTGAAAAGTTACACCTTACTTCCAGGCTGAATTTGTCTAGCTTTGAGTTCCAGCCACTGGATTGCGTTATACTTTTCTCTGCTAGATTGAAGAGCCCATTATAAAATAATTATTCCTCATATAGGTACTTATAGACTGTAACCAAGTCACCGCTTAGCTAAACAAACAGAAGGTTAAATAGATAGAGCTCCTTGAGTCGATCGCACTAAGGTAGGAGTTCCCAAACTTGGTTCGCAGCTTATTCAGGGTAAGCCTCTGGCGGGCCGCAAGATGCGTTGTTTACCTGAGCGTTTGCAGGTACCAGTGGCCATGGTTCAGCACTCCCGGCCAATGGGAGCTGCAGGAAGCAGTGGCCTGGCCCGCGCTGCTTCCCGCAGCTCCCATTGGCCGGGAGCAGTGAACCGCGGCCACTGGGAGCTGCGACTGGCCGTACCTGCAGACGCTCAGGTAAACAAAGCATCTCACGGCCCGCCAGGGGCTTACCCTGAACAAGCCATTAACCAAGTTTGGGAATACCTGCTCTAAGGTATGTTTTCGAATCATTCTTGCGGCTCTTCCCTCTCCAATTTATCAACATCCTTCTTGAATTGTGGACACGAGAACTGGACACCTCATTCCAGCAGCGATGGCACCAGTGCCAAATAAAGAGGTAAAATAACCCCTCTGCTCCGACTTGAGATTTCCCGGGTTATGCATCCAAGGATAGCATTACGCCTTTTGGCCACAGTGTTGCACTAGGAGTTCTTATTCAGCTGATTCACCACCGCACCCCCCAGGTCTTTTTCAGAGTCACTGCTCCCCAGGAAAGGGTCCTCTGTTGTGTAGGTATGGCCTACATTGTTTGTTCTTAGATTATACATTATCATTTAGCCATAATGATCAGCAGTGCTATCTTCTCGTTCAGATCATTGAAAAAAATGTTACATAACAAAGGACCAAGACCCAATCCCCAAAGGACCTCACTACAAACACCCCAATTAAATGATGATTCCCTGTTTACAATTACATTTTGACACTTATCCGTTAGCCAGCTTTTAATCAATTTAATGTGCGCTTTGTTAATGTTATATCATTCCATTTTTTTAATCAAAATGTTGTGTAGTACCAAGTCAAAGCCTTACAGTTGTCAAAGTGTATTACATCAACTCCATTACCTTTGTCAACCAAACTTGTAATCTATCTCACCCTAGAAAGAGATCAAGTTGGAAAATCAGTTAATACAGAGGATGTCTTTTCCAACTTGATCTCTTTCTAGGGTGAGATAGATTACAAGTTTGGTTGACAAAGGTAATGGAGTTGATCTCATTTACCCTTTGAAAATATTGGTGTAACATTAGCTTTTTTCTAATCTTCTGGAATTTCATATTTAGTCTTTTGTGAGACATGCATCCGACGAAGTGGGTATTCACCCACGAAAGTTCATGCTCCAACATGTCTGTTAGTCTGTAAGGTGCCACAGGACTCTTTGTTGCTTAGTCTTTTCTGAGAGGCAGAAGGGGTTAATCTAGGATGGCATTGACTTTATCCCTTAATTCTTTCCTACGGTAGATTAAGCAATGCACTGGCTGCATTGAGCATATTTAAAAAGAGAAGCTTTGGACATAATAATTACATGTGATAGAACATTTAAAATAAAAACAAACACAAAGACACCTGGGGATTCTGAAGGCATCTTCTGGCCTCTCTAACCTGGCAGCACATAGTGGCCCTCCAACATTTCCATGTGGAAAAACATTATCTAGCGAGGGAGAGTTTACTTTGAGTGACCCTATTGCCTTTCAAACAATGAGATGTCAGGGTCATTATGAAACTGACGAGATGTTTAACTTGTCTCATAAGCACAGTTCATTGCTCAAACAGCTGAAGGGGGAAAAAAATTAAAAAGGAACCCAGAGAAACAATTGGAAAGAAAAACTGGACATTTGAATGGAACAACTTCTGGTGTCTTTCCTCTGTTGCTGACCTCCTAACAAAAGCTTTGGGAGGTTTTTCCTTTGTTATTTTTCTGAGCGTGAAGAAGAAAGCTCTTGGTGTATTTTGTCTTAGGGTGAGTCTAGTACAAAAGGTCACTTGGTCCAGCTAACGAGGTGCTTAGTTTCACGCACTGTGGATGAAAGTCACCCCTCTTCACAGAGCCCGCCTAAGGTTTGTGAGCCAGAGTCATGCAGCTGACGAAGTGGGTATTCACCCACGAAAACTTACGCTCCAATACATCTATTAGTCTATACGGTGCCACAGGACTCTCTGTTGCTTTTTACAGATCCAGACTAACACAGCTACCCCTCTGATACAAGCTTCACTCAAGCCTTCAAAGGGCCTTGTGTGATATCTAAGCTTTGTGCAAGCCCGACGCACAGGATCAATTTCACTCTGTAAGAGGCCTGGCCTGCACTGTCCCATATATGTGAGATGAAATAAACTGAAACAGATCAAGGATGCCCTCCTTTTGCCCAACCGCAGGGTGCAATGGCAACTTGCTGGGAGCCCAAAGCCCACACAAATCTGTGTTTAAATAGAGGTGACTGTGGCCTAGCTCACCTTCAGTACAGAGCACTGGCCCTCGGAGACACAGGTCTAGCATGTCATGTTCCACCTTGCTTCAAGTCATTTGACAGCACCAATTCCAGATGGTCACCATGGAGCACTCTTCTGTAGCTGGAATTTGGGGTCTTCAATGCAGGGACTTGGCAGAGAAAGGCAAGGAAATAAGTGAATGGAGATCCTCAGATGTGTCCCTCTGACAGGGTGGTGGATTCTGCCAGAGAAGCAAGAAATAGATAAATGTCATGAACAAGAAGTATTTATATATAGCTCTTATCACTGTAGTATCTGAGTGCTTCAGTCATTAATAGATTTTAGCCTGGCAACACCTCAAATGAAGAGGAGGATTATTATCCCCATGTCACAGATAGGGATCTGAGACAAAAGTTAGACTAAGTCAGTGGCTCTCAGCCTTTCCGGATGACTATGCCCCTTTCAGGAGTCTGATTTGTCTTGTGTACCTCCTGCCCCAGGTTCACCTCACTTAAAAACTACTTGCTTATAAAATTAGACATAAAAATACAAGAGTGTCACAGCACACTAGTACTGACAAATTGCTGACTCTCATTTTTACCATATATTTATAAAGTAAATCAATTGAAATATAAATATTGTGCTTACATATCAGTGTATAGTATATAGAGCAGTATAAACAAGTCATTGTCTGTATGAAATGTTAATTTATACTGACTTCGCTAGTGCTTTTTATGTAGCCTGTTGTAAAACTAGGCAAACAGCTAGATGAGTTGCTGTACCCCCTGGAAGACCTCTGTGTACCTCACGTTGAGAACCACTGGGTTAAGTGACTTGCCCAAGATCACACAGAAAGTCTGTGGCTAAGTTGGAAACTGAACCCAGGTCTCCTGAGGTCCAGCCCTGTGCCTTAACCACAAACTCATCCATCCTACTCTGAGTGACCCTGGTGGCCTACACTGTGCCTGAAATTCCTTTTTCATTTATAAATTGAGCAGTTTTGACTCAGATTTGCCAGTAACCAAATGGTGAGTCTGTTAAATCTCTATTCAAAGTGGGCTAACATTTCATGTAAGGCGTTACATGCATCAGGTGGTTGCAATCATCTGCGGCACAAATAATTTAAGCTTGTTTGGTACATTTTATTCTGATTTAAGGTTTTATTGGAAATATAAATACCTGTGTCAGTCACCAAACCAAATAAAACAAACATATTGAGTAGGGTCTATTATAGACAAATATGGAAACAAATCATCCAGAAGTCTGGTTTTATTTATAAACTTATTTGAGAGGATTTTTTGTGTTTTGTTTTCTTTTGTTTTAAAACTTTAAGTTCACATGAATTGGATTTGTGGTTTCCACATCTGGGCTGCTGATGCCCAGCTTAGAGAGCAGGCCAAGTTGGGCCTGGGCATCCTCCAAGCACAAAATGGAAAAAACTCCCACATATTTCAGCGCTAGCAACCTCAGTGCTAGCAGAGCTCTCTCAAGCATTCACACTGCAGTGCAGCACAACTCAGAGGGGATTTCCAGGTGCCTGGTGAAAGGCAATTTGCTTCTTCCTCCTCACTCTGCCTGCTTCCTCCATGACTCCTCTGCACAGCCCCTCTTTTCCTACATTGGAACAAAGGAATTGTGACGTGATCCATATAAGGGCCAGCTTTAGGCCTATTCCACCAATTCTGCCAAATCGGGCCCCGCACTTAAGAGTGCCCTGCGCCCAGTGAGAATCCCTTCCCTGGCTAGAGGCACCTTTTTTAATTTTTACTCACCTGGAGGCACTTTGGGTCTTCAGTGGCACTTCGGCAGCAGGTACTTCGCTTGCTCTGGGTCTTCGGCGGCAGGTCCTTCAGTGCCACCGAAGACCTGGAGCGAGTGAAGGACCCACCGTCGAAGTGCTGCCAAAGACTCGGAGCACCGCCCGGTGACCACAAGCCCCATGTGCTTTTTAACATGTGGTTTAAGTCATCCCTGCAGGGGCCCCCTCAAAACTGTTCGAATTGGGCCCCGCACTTCCTAAAGCTGGCCCTGGTCTATATAGGCCAATATCCTGTCTCCAGTAGTGGCTAGTACCATATGGTACAGAGAAAGATACAGTTGGTCTCTGTGACCTTCAGAACCCATAGCCCTGTATTAAACAGATCAGGAGTGTAGTAAGCCAAACCCAATTTAGAGATACAAATTTGGCTAATGAAGTTCCTTGAGCATCCAAAATGGATTTCAGAGAGCACCAGGGTGTATTTCAATGCGCATGAACATGAGAGAGACCATTAGCGCAGCTGGGAGCCATCATGGGTCTTAGCTACACTAGCGCAAGAATCACTAATGTAGCTACATACCGGAGTAAGTTGCCCTGATACAAGCTCTGTTCTACAGTGGTGCAACATGTCTACCTTGGCTTTTGCACTAGTGTAGCTACTTTGGTGCAAAAATCCTTAACACAGACATGCACATAACCTGGGCAGGGTGTTGATTCCTTTTACAGATCTGGCTCTGTATTCCAAACCAGATCCACGACACCCTGGCCCTAGGCATCTCTTGCAGCAAGGGCTGCCAATATGTGAAATTGTTCATCTCTAAGTACAGAGGATGGTGGTGAGGAAAGGAAGCAGAATTAATGGTGTGAACAATTGCCCGCTAGTAACTAGGCTTAGGTAATCACATTCATTTCCACTGTGTCCTAGTCTTGTCATCACAGTGGAAAGCCTAAATGTATAAACCCACTGTGCCATCTCCAACAGTAAACTCCTTCCTAGCAATTTGATTTTGAGACATGAGTGACGCATGGTAGTGCCATAAAACATGTTTTTTCGAGTTATTGTAACATAATAACACAGTGATTAATTTAAAAAAAATCCCAGCATGGAAGAAGGAAAAAAAATGTGGCAAGATTTAAAATAAAAAAAGGGTTTCACACATCCTTAGTGCCCCAGCTGTGCCGAAGGAAATAATTTCAGTGCCATCCATCATCCTCCTTTTCAAGAGACTGCTCTGGCCAAGCATAACTGTTGCTGCTGTACTGGCTCCTATGCAGAGGCAATCGGTATGAAATTGACATGGCAAAAGAAGTATGGCTGATAGCACAGGAACAGATCTTTCATCGGCATTGATAATAATACAATAGTTAATTGTAGCTGGGGCTGGCTCAGGAGACAAGGAGCTGAGATTAAAAAAATAGCTTTGGTAAGAGACGAGGGAAGTCCTTGAAAACATAGTTCCTGCTGCAGAAGATCATGCTGCAGATTTAGGAGGCCATGGTTCCAAGTCTTGGGTCCTGCCTTGGTAGATGCAGTATGTATCACGAGATGAATACAAGAGTGAATTTCTCTCATCGTCCGTTTTGGCTGGCTAAGGGAGTGGAAGTTAGCTATGGAAAAAGGCCAATCTCTCACTGTTGCCAGCAAATGAATAAAGCTTTGTAGCAATAACGAGCAAATCCAGCACACCTTGAGTTTTTGGTTTTTAATAGACTCGGGATACAGAGCTTTTACTTCAAGAAATTAAGTGGAATTTAGTTGGGGATTGTTCCTGCTTTGAGCAGGGAGTTGGACTAGATGACCTCCTGAGGTCCCTTCCAACCCTGACATTCTATGATTCTACTGGCAAGAAACATCCTCATGTGCAGGGCTTCAGGGTCCTCCAGCGTATTCCTCTTGTGTTGGAGCCCCTAGAGCCTGATACATACACAGCTCCCAGGTAACTTTAGGATACTTTGTTTTCATGTGTCTGAGGGTCAAATCTGACCATTAGGCAGCAGCCTCATTCACCCACTGAGCATAACCACCACCTGATGAACAGTGCTGGGAAAGAGGAAGCAACAGAAACACAAGCATTAGAAAGGATAACTGGGCAGCACTTCTTCCTAGACACGGTCTGCTCCACAACCTCAGTCAAACCTGGTGAAACAACACAGTTGTCCCCTAAACCTGTTACAGCAGGTTCCAATTTGTAGCACAGACTGGCCCTTAAGAATGGTTTATAACCAGGGCAATGACTTAGAAATGTCCCTTAGGAACCAATTCTGAAGTCAGGGACACTGGTGGAGATAGGGTATAAATCCACTTAGCCCTATCTACACTATGGGGTTAGGTCGAATTTAGCCACGTTAGGTAAATTTTAAAATGAATGAGTCTACACAACCAATCCAATTCTGTCGACCTAAAGGGCTCTTAAAATCGACTTCTATACTCCTCCCCGGTGAGAGGAGTAGTGCTAAAAATCGACCTTGCTAGATCAAATTTGGGGTAATGCAGATGCAATTCAACGTTATTGGCCTCCGGGAGCTATCCCAGAGTGAGCCAATTTGACCGCTCTGGACAGCACTTTCAACTCTGATGCAGTAGCCAGGTTCTCAGAAGAAGCCCCAGGAACTTTTGAATTTCATTTCTCGTTTGGTCAGCGTGGCGAGCTCAGCACCATAGGTGACCATGCAGTCCCCCCAGAATCGCAAACGAGCTCCAGCATGGAGTGAATGAGAGACACTGGATCTGATTGCTGTATGGGGAGAAGAATCTGTGCAGGCACAACTCAGATCAAAAAGAAGAAATGCTAATATAAAATCACACAGGGCATGATGGACAGAGGCTACAACAGGGACACACAGCAGTGCCATGTGAAAGTTAAAGAGCTCAGGCAAGCCTACCAAAAGACAAAGAAGGCAAACAGTCACTTGGGGTCAGAGTTCCATACATGCTGCTTCTATGATCAGCTGCATGGCATTCTAGGGGGGGACCGTACCACTACCCCACCACTGTCCGTGGACACCTGCAAGGGAGGAGTATCACACAACAAGGAGGAGGATTTTGTTGATGAGGAAGAGGAGGAGAATGTGTAGCAGGCAAGCAGTGGATCCGTTCTCCCTAGCAGCCAGAACATTTTCATCACCCTGGAGGCAATATCCTCCCAAGGTGGGATCCCCCACCCTGAAGGCAGAGAAGGCACCTCTGGTGAGTGCACATTTGTAACTACACTACAAGGGTTAAAAGCAGTTGTGTTTCATGTTTGATTTGCCCTGAAGACTTTGGCTGCATTTGCGGCCAGTACAGCTACTGGAAAAGTCTGTTAATGTGTCTGGGGAAGGAGCGGGAATCCTCCAGGGACATCTCCATGAAGCTCTCCTAGAGATACTCTTAAAGCCTTTGCAGAAGGTTTCTGGAGAGGGCTGCCTTATTTCGTCCTCCACAATAGGACACTTTACCACGCCAAGCCAGTAGCAAGTAGCCTGGAATCATTGCAGCACAAAGCATGGCAGCGAATGGTCCTGGATTTTGGTCACATTCAAGTAATATTTGGTCTATATCTTTCTGTGTTAGCCTCAGGAAAGTGATATCATTCGTGGTCACCTGGTTGAAATAGGGGAATTTTTATAAGGGAACAGTAAAAGGACCCCAGTTATGCTGGGCTGTTTGTGCTTGGCTAAAAGGGATCATCCCTGAGAATAGCCATGCGGCGGGGGAAGGGGTGAAAGGATCATCCCAGAGAATAGCCACGTGGTGGAGTGGGGGGAAGTGTGTGTTGCACATCCTCTCGAAAACCGCAGCACCTCATTTTAAATGACAAACCCAGCTGGCATTGCTTGCTATGGGAAAGGAGGGCGCTGCATTCAAAACCATTCCCACAGGTAATGAAGGCGTTAGAAGCCAGCCGCATACCCTTTGGCTTACCATGGCTGCCTGGAAATTGAATTCTGTTGCCTAGCCATGGTTGATGTGTCACCATACTGGCAGGCGCTCAATATAAAAGGCAAGCTGCGACCTTGTACCTAAAGCACATGTGCTGTCTGCTGTGAATTGCTTGATTCACTGTGAAAGAGTCTCCCTTTTGTTCTTAGAATTGTATCATCCTAAATTTTACTCTCCCTTTTTATCCCCCCGCAGGTGCAAATGTTTCTGTGCTCCCCCATCATATCTGTCCCTGAGGTTATCGCCAATTAGAAGGGGGAAAAAACGCATTCGCAATGACATGTTTTCCGAGCTCATGCAGTTCTCCCGCACTGATAAGGCACAGCTGAATGCATGGAGGCATTCAGTGGCAGAGTCCAGGAAAGCATTAAGTGAGTGTGATGAGAAGAGGCAGGATGCGATGCTGAGGCTAATTGGGGAGGAAGCAGACGTGCTCAGGCGTCTAGCGGAGCTGCAGGAAAGCCAACAAGAGCACAGACCCCACTGCATCCACTCTATTACTGCCTGCCCTCCTCTCAAAGTTCCATGTCCTCCTCACCCAGACACTCAAGAATGCAGGTGGGAGACTCCAGGCACCCAGCCACTCCAGTCCAGAGGATGGCCCAAGCAACAGAAGGCTGTTATTCAAACAGTTTTGATTTGTAGTGTGGCTACAATAAGCAATGTGGCCTTGTCCTTCCCTCCTACCCCACCCCACCCCGGCTACTTTGTCAGTTATCTCGCTTTTTTTTTTTAAATTAATAAAGAATGCATGGTTTCAAAATAATAGTGACTTTATTTCCTTTGCCAGCTGTGATTGAAGGGGGGAGGGCAGTTGGCTTACAAGGAATCTGGTGTCTGACTGCTCCAAATCAGCCACCAGATGATTTGCCTCAACCTCCCACCCCGCCATAAATGTCTCCCCTTACTATCACAGATATTATGGAGCACACAGCAAGCAGCAATAACAATGGGAATATTGGTTGCACTGAGGTCTAACCTAGTCAGCAAACAGCACCAGCGAGCTTTTAAATTTTCAAAGACACATTCTACCACCATTTTGCACTTGCTGACCCTATAGTTGAACTGCTTCTTACTACTCTCCAGGCTGCCAGTGTATGACTTCATGAGCCATGGAAGCAAGGGGTAGGTCAGGTCTCCAAGGATAACTATTGGCATTTCAACATCCCCCACAGTAATTTTCTGGTCTGGGAAGTAAGTCTGTTCTTGCAGCTGTTCAAACAGCACAGAGTTCTTAAAGATGCAAGCATCATGCACCTTTCCCGGCCATCCCACATTGATGTTGGCGAAATGTCCCTTGTGATCCACCAGTGCTTGCAGCACCATTGAGAAGTACCCCTGCAGTTTACCTACTGGTTGGCAAGGCAGTCCGGTGCCAAGATAGGGATATGGGTTCCATCTATCACCCCACCACAGTTAGGGAACCCCATTGCAGCAAAGCATCCATTATGACCTGCACATGTCCCAGAGTCACCACCTTTGATAGCAGAACGTCAGTGATTGCACTGGCTACTTGGATCACAGCAGTCCCCACAGTAGATTTGCCCACTCCAAATTGATTCCTGACTGACCAGTAGCTGTCTGGCATTGCAAGCTTCCAGAGGGCTATTGCCACTAGCTTCTCAACTGTCAGAGCAGCTCTCATCTTGGTATTCCTGCGCTTCAAGGCGAGGGAAAGCAACTCACAGAGTTCCAGGAAAGTGACCTTACACATGTGAAAGTTTCGCAGCCACTGGGAATCATCCAACCTGCAACACTATGAGGTTCCACCAGTTTGTACTTGTTTGCCAGGCCCAGAATCAGTGTTCCGCTGTATCAGCCAGCCCCACTGCCACCATGATGTCCCAATTGCCACATCCCATGCTTTCAGGAACATCTGTGTCCATGTTCTCCTCACAATCATCCTCGTGCTGCCGTCTCTGACCCAGGTTCTGCACAGACTGCACAAGGTGTTTACAATGCTCACAACAGCAGTGGTGAGCTGAGCAGGCTCCATGCTTGCCGTGCTATGGCGTCTGCTCGGGTAATCCAGTAAAAAAGGTGTGAAATGATTGCCTGCTGTTGCTTTCACAGAGGGAGGGAGGCGAGACTGACGACATGTACCCCAAACCACCCGCAACAATGTTTTTGCCCCATCAGGCATTGGGAGCTTAACTCAGAATTCCAATGGGCAGCGGAGACTGCAGGAACTGTGGGATAGCTACCCACAGTTCACTGCTTCGTGAGTCAATGCTAGCCACAGTAGTGAGGATGCACTCCGCTGACGTAATGCGCTTAGTTGGGACACACACAGTCGACTGTATAAAAACAATTTGTAAAGATTGACATCTATAAAATTGACCTCATTTCGTAGTTAGACATACCCTTAGACTGGTGTAAAATGGCTGTAGTATAATCCAAATCTGGCCCCACTTAGCAAAGGCAAATCAATGTTTGTATAGTCTGCACCATAAAAAAGATGAATTATGTGACTGTTCTCAATGAATTCTATTAATTGCAGATTTTGCCAGAGGAAAATAAAGAACCACCACATTCCCCTATAATCTCTCCCTTACAGTTGTCAGAATAACCACTGTTACTGTTGCTACACTAGCAGGTGGTAGCTGACGATAAAATGCTACAGAGAGTGTAGGATAGTGAGGCTAATGCCTCAGAAGGACACTGTTTCAGGTGAGAAGGCTTGGTTTGCTTACAAAAATATCTCTAAGGGGTACCTAAAAATGAAGGGCCAGCTACTCAGCTCATGTAAATCAGTTGTAGCTCCAATGGATTTACCCTATCGGGAGATGTGACCTTACAGAACTAATATAAATTAGCTCTAAAGACCTCTGCAAACATATTATTTAAAAAAAATACAGTTAAAAGTTTTGCATTGTAAGTGAAAGAATAATAGAAATATGCCCATGTAACGTTCCCTGCCACTAATGCAGACACCAAACATATTTCCAACCATCTCTAACATTAATAAATCCCAGCAAACTGCCTGCCATGTTCAGCTTGGCCGTGACGCGGTGTGGAGCAATAAAATAATGACCATAATGCCATACTCATGAGGAATGATCAGAGTCTAAGAGAAAGGGCCCAAGATACTTGAATACCTAACAGCCTGTTTCTAGCAGGTCCATAGCTGGAATTTTGAAAGTAAAGCAACTGCAAACTCAGGCATCCACTCAGAAATCCACAGTCTTACAGGAAGAAGCCAAATCTCCTGCTATCCCTAGTGCATCCTCCACGGGGACAAGTCAGATTCCTAGGCAAAATACAATCATTGCATAGTTCTAGGAGGACTCTCACAGTTTGCAGCTCCAGGAGACCAAACCCAGCAAAGGACACAGGGCGGTGGCCTGGCGCTGACTCCAGGGTTGTCATTAACGCTTAGGAGAGTACTCGTATGTTCTCCATCACCCTCTCGGTCTCCCCTGTTGGCTTATGCTTATTCTTCCTGTGCCCTCTTCCCCTCCTCTCCCCTCTTTGGCTGTGTTACGTTTAACACAGGGTGGCTGAACCTATTTGTTCTTGGAATAATTTATTTCTTGAGTAAAACCTAATTTGACCCTAATAATGTCGGCTTCAAAGAGGCTAAAAGAGACAATTCCTTGTTGATCCAGATAACTTATCCTCCAAACACAATAAAAGGGAGGGTTTGTTATCAACAGGGAGATGCCCATTAGTATTTTCACAGGCATACTAATGGAAGGAGCTCCCTTATCAAACCAGGAGACTTGGCATGCACTCCAGGCATGTGGGGGCCGGCAGACAGTGTTTTCGCTGCTTTCAGCCTGCAAGGCCACACAACGTGGGAAATGGCCATTTGAAAGAGGAGTGGGGAGAATGACAGACAATTTGTGTCTGGGTGTTTCTTGGGAGGACACTGCGTTCCTGCCATGGGAACAGGGTGGACAAGGAAGGCAACAACCAGACGTGAAGAGTGACAAAGCAAGTCAGCCACGGACAGCCCGTGGGAGGTCAGAGGAAATGCACCATTAGTCAAAGTTGGAGGAAAAATAAAACATGATGACAAGTGGGCCATTCATGTGCTTCCCCCTTCAAGCAATGGCCAGGCCCTTTGCAGCTCAAAAGATTCAAGTATCAGCTTCTTTTCTCTCCAGCCAGGCTAATGCAGTAACAGCACAGACGAAAAAACTCTCTTGTCGTTTACATAAATTCTTCTCACGTTGCTCTTGGCAATGCTACGCTGAAGTACAGAGCTAGGAGAGAGTTTGGATCAGTAAAGCAAACTCAGGTGATCTCTTCTTTGCTATCTGGCGTTCAAGCCAATAGCTCGGGGAACGTTCACCTGCTTTTGTAAAACCAGCGATATTATCAATGCTTCCAAAACCACAAAGCAAGGTGACAAACCAGCATGAGAGAAGCATCACGCCTCACACACACACCAGCTCACTGAAGTCCACGGGAGCTGCATACTTGTATCTGAGAGTTTACTGCTCATTAGCATGAGACCCTGGAAGCTAAGATGTCACAATAACCAAGGGGCAGGTGAAGACAAGGACTTGTGCTTCAATGGAACAGAGCAAGATGGCTTTAGCTGATGTTCTGCTCTGCCACAGAGCAATAAAATCTCAAGGCACTTTTGTTAAAACTGGTGAATCAGACACATATTGGCTTTAGGGGACCCAGCAGTGCCATGTCCAAGGCCTGGCTTTCAGTGCTTCCTCTGGTCCCTTACACTTCAGGCAGGCAAGAAGTTGAGCATACTGCCTAGGGAGTCTATGCAGCTAATGGTGGGGAGAAAATGCTTGGCATGGTTTTAAAGCTGCCCCCTCTGCAGTTGCAGCATTGCGGCAGGTGTCCCATTCAGGGCATAGTTGGAAATATGCAGCCACAGAGGCAAGGGACTTAGAAGAAGGAACAATAAGGGAATCCCTTAGTGCTCAGGGGAGGGGGGGATAAAGAGGATCTCCCAGGCACTCACTGAACAGGGACAATGCTAACTGACATCAAACTGAGTGACTATATGTAACTATAGCACTAGCCATGTGCTGGAGAACTGATGGACAAAAGACGAAAGGTACAGAATAAAAGGCAGTTCCTCCGTTACTTCTAAAGGCTGAGCTATGCTAAAGGAGGTGATTCTAAAGAACTTGAGTACATATAAAACTCTAAAGAGAGTAGGACCCAAACCACTAAGCTAATACTCCCGATCAACCCAGCCACTCTTAGGGTATGTCTACACTACGGGATTATTCTGATCTTACATAAACCGGTTTTGTAAAACAGATTGTATAAAGTCGAGTGCACGCAGCCACACTAAGCACATTAATTCAGCGGTGTGCGTCCATGTACCGAGGCTAGCGTCGATTTCTGGAGCGTTGCACTGTGGGTAGCTATCCAGTAGCTATTCCATAGTTCCCGCAGTCTCCCCCGCCCATTGGAATTCTGGGTTGAGATCCCAATGCAAAAACAGTGTTGCGGGTGAATCTGGGTAAATGTTGTCACTCAATCCTTCCTTCATGAGAGCAACGGCAGACAATCATTTCACGACCTTTTCCCCTGGATTGCCCTGGCAGATGCCATAGCATGGCAACCATGGAGTCCATTTTGCCTTGTCATTGTCACCGTATGTGTACTGGATGCTGCTGACAGACACGGTACTGCAGTGCTACACAGCAGATTCATTTTGCATATACACTGTACAAGACGGTTACCATCCCTATCTGCCACCGTCCAGCCATTGTTAATTGGCAATGAGATAGCAGTTTATCAGTAGTTTTTGTACCATCTGCTGCAATGTCATGGGTGCTTCTTGGCTTTGGCCTCGCTGAGTCGCCGGGGGCACATGACAAAATGAGAATGATTCCAGGTCATCCTTTCTTCTATGTTTTGTCAAAATAGAGTCAGAGTCCTTCCACTGAATATGCGGGCAAGTGTACTAGAGAACAGAGGAGCACAGCTGCTCGTCCAGCCCAGGGATCCGCGAAATGATGAGCTGCATTACCATTGCTAGGGAGTGCCCCTCCAACAACCCCCACCCGTTGCGTCCCTCCTCCCCCACCTCCTGGACTACCGTGGCATGTCCTCATTTGTGTGATGAAGTAATAAAGATGCAGGAATAAAGAACAACTGCTTTGTTAGTGAGATAAAATGAGGGGGGAGACCTCCAGCTGCTATGATTTAGTCCAGCAGGACAATTAAGGGTGGGGGGGAGGGGCACAGCCTCCCGCTGTGATATAGTTCCAGGCCGTTACAGAATCTTTTCTATTCGACCGAAAGGGGGGGCTGATTAGAAGCTCAGCCTTCCTTGCTATGATGAGATGTGTTACCAACATTCTGTACCATCTGCCAGAACAGGATCTTCCATTTTTACCAGGCGTCCCCACCCGACTCACCGAGGCCAAGCCAGGAGCACTCACAGCTTGCTGCTACGATGGATAGACAGTCATATTTACCAAGGAACGGATGCTGGTGCTTCAGCGCTGCAGCACCCCGTTACCAGCACGCATGCAGATAGACTGGGTGACAGCGAAACAAGGCGAGAACGTTATTCTTCCCCTTTTCTTTGGGGGGGAGTTTAATTTGATGACCATGTATACCCTGAAAAACACCAGGAAAATTGTTCTTGACCCATTCAGGGATTGGGGCTCAGCCAAGAATGCAAATACTTGCGGAGATGGTGGGGCTGTTGGATGCTGGAGTCTCAGTACCCCCTTCCTCTGGCGATCCATTTTTTCTTTGCTTTCCGTACGCTTGTCACACAGCACTGTGTGCCTGGAGATTTTTTCAATGCTTGCATTTCGCTGTAACAGAGCTCTGTAGAACCAGATTTGTCTCCCCATACGCGTTTGATCAAATCCAGTATCTCCCGTACGGCCCGTGACTGGAGCTATTTTTGGATTTGCGACTGCATTGCCACCCGTGCTGTCATAGCTCCACGCTAGCAAACAGAAAATGAAGATTCAAAAGTTCTCGGGGCTTTTCCTGTTACTTGGCCAGTGCATCCGAGTTCAGATTGCTTTTCCAAAGCGGTCACAATAGTCACTGTTTTTTGGATACCGCCGGAGGCAATACCATTATTGCGCCCCACTACCTAATCCAACATGGCAATACCGATTTCAGTGCTACTCCCCTCGTCGGGGAGGAGTACAGAAATTGGTTTAAAGAGCCCTTTATATCGATATAAAGGGCTTCGTTGTGTGGATGGGTGCAGGGTTAAATCGGTTAAACGCTGCTAAATGTGGTTTAAATGCGTAGCGTAGACCAGGCCTTACAAATGGACATGACTAAATCAAAGAGAGCACAGTCCAAAGCCTCAAGAAAATCTTGCTCATTTTCATCCACAGGAGCTAGGTGTGTGGCATGAACTAGATGGGGAGATTGCGGAGGCAAAAATCAAAAGGTCTTTCAAGCTCTAACTAGATCCAAACCAAGTGCAAAATAAGTACTTAAAGAAAGAGATGGACTTTGGCAATCTAAATCGCCATTTCTCAGGTCTCCAAAGCGTCTTATGCTCTTTAAATTGCTTCCTGTTATAGGCTTTGTAATTGCTGCTTTATACAGTACTGAAGCCATTCATCTGGTCTAGTCAAAGCGAATAGACTAAGAATGGTAAGATTTCCAAACCACTGCATTTAAGAACAATGTCTTCCGGATTATTTAAGTCTCCTGCCAGAGCATTAGTTAGCTACATTTCTCGAAGGGAAAACACCCTGGATTTCCTGATGTTTTCAGCTGTGTTTGCACAACTTGCCTTTGTGTGAAGGTGTAAACTAATGTATTTCCTCTTCATCCTTTGTAAGAAAGCGACAACGCAGTATGATCAAAGGTGATAAAAAGCGCTGAGTTGCAATTGTTTAGCCCCCTATTAAAAAAAAAATTTAAATAATTAGTCCAGATTCCTGTGTGTTCTGAGTTTCTTTAAAGATTCCAAACCCACATAAGACTATTCAGCCGTCCGAATAAACCCAAAACAGCTCTGGGAACCGGGCACAAGTTACATAAGCTTGAATGGAAGCTTGACTCACTTCATTTAAGTCTGTTTACACTTTAATAAGAAACCACAATAAAATAACTTACTTTCAATAAACAGTCTTTGGCCATTAAGCAGCATGTGCTAGGGCAAGGTAGCCAATAGGTTTGGACTTCGTCTCTTCTAGGTGGCCTAGCGTTTGTGCCCTTGTTTTTTTTCCTTTGTTTTTGATGTATTTTAAAGAAGCCTGAAAGTCTACCCACCCCCGCTTATTTTTCTTACTTTAGAAGCAGGGGGTCTTTATTTCCGTGGTTTTGCTGGAGAGCTAGTGGGGTTTTTAACACCACATGAGCTAAAGACGAGCAGTTGTGTGGGGGCAGAGCTCTGTAAAATCTTGGGGTCTGGTTTGTGTTGCGTTTTGTTAACACCTATTTAACTCAAACACCTAATGAAAAGTTGGGAGAAAAACCACTGCCTGCAAAAGATTTAAGAGTGCTGCCATGACGCCTGAGCACTGGCCAAGCTCCCGCACTCCACACAGGGAAAGCCACACTGGATTCTGCTGTTGTTTCTAAGGTAGGAAAACAAGCAGAAAGTGAAACAAAATCTCTTAGGCCTTCATACACTATAAAGAAAAAGAAAAGAAGAGGGGCACTGACATGTTTCAATCTGTTTTGTAGTTAGTGGATAGAATGCAAACAGTTGCCCTGAATGGGAGTATTACTACATTGGGTGATGTGCCGTGCCCCACCACAACACACACACACACACACACGGAATTGCAAAGAGACAATGTAACAAAGTTTTCCTTGGAGATGCTGATTGTGACAGGCTGCAAACTTCCAATACCTCTGTCTAGTTAATACAGAGAACCTTGTTCAAACAAGACTGGTCTCCATTTTCACTCTTGCCCCAGGGAACAGCCAATTTTCCCATCATCCTGTAACTTTGACTGATGCAATCGGGTTCTGGAAACCTGCCTCGTTAGTTTACATCCCAGCCTTCCAGGGATGATGTTAATTTTCCACTTAGGACCAGCAGTTGAATGTGCTAGATCTTGCCTACAGAACTTAGAAGCCGTGCTTAGAAATGCATGGTAGGGAACAATACTGGATTGGAACCGAAGTAGATCAGATAATCTGAAAAGATCTGCCCACGATTCCAAAATAAGGTTATAGGATAATTCTCAAAAGGTGTATTTTTAAGAGCCTTTAACCAGTGATTTGATCCTGGATAATTATTATTGTAAAAGTTTTGTGTATCTTTAAATTTATACTCATCAGGAGCAATAATCTGTCATAGGGGTTGTACTAAGCACCCATAAGAGTGGGTACAGGAGCAGTGTATCGAGGGGAGCTTTCTTGCCATCCTTTCAATGCTATTGAATCGTTACAGAAATCTAGGGTAGCAAGGAGTGACAAGCTAGGCCTAGAATATCTGTCCAACCCGTACAGTAACAATGGCATATTCTTATTTGAGTGCCAGTTGGTTAAGGGTCTCATGGCACTTTACGTACATTAAGCCTTCACGCTCATTATAGAGATGGTTAGAATGAAGCACAGACACATAAATGAGATGCCAGTGTCATAAACTAGAGTTTTAACTAGAAATGCAGAGTCCTGACTCGCAGTCCAGTACTCGATCCACTTCACAAAACTGCCTCAGGCTACTGTCTGAGTTCCATGTGTATTGTATAGAAGGGTCTGAAATTCTTTTAATAAAAAGCTCACTGTAAGACAGTGAAGTGTAATGGCTCTTGTCTTTATTATTACGTAGAAATTAGCATGTCAGGTCCATGCTGGACATACATAAACTGTCACAAAGATAGGGGTGTTCACCTCATGCTAGCCTGGAGAGGGTGAATGAGACTGAGAACTGCCTAGTAAACCAGATAGCTTTGGCCATTTAATTCCCTTCAGGTGTGGCCTAACTCATGCTTGAGGATGGAGCCCAGCTGAGGAGAAACAGGCAGGGCTAGCATAAAGCCAGGAAGCTGGTAGTAGAAAGGGGGCTACAGCAAGAAAGCCTGTGTTCTCCATCAAATTGTCCCAGGATTCACTTGCTGCAGAGGCACCTCCTCCTGGCTGCTCTGGAGATTAGCTCCTTCCAGCTCCAACGTTCCCTTCCGTCGCTTGCGTGCACGCCCCATAGCCAAACTCTCTGTGAAATTCAGGCTGCTCCCTTTTTGTGACTTGGGCCTCCAGCTAGGTTGCTGTGTGTCTTCACCTTCTAGGAGTATCAAAGTCCCACAGGACAAACTGTCCCAGGCAGTTCTCAAATCCACTGCCCTGCCTGCACCACTTCCCAGTGGTCAGCAGGGAAGCCCTGGCCCACCCTCTACTCCAGGTTCCAGCTCAAGGACCCTCTAATCAGCAGCCAATGTCTGCAACATCCTATCTTGCTACTGTTTCCCTGAGCCTCTTCTTACTCCGCCTCTCTCAAGCTTTCACGCCATCACCCTTCTGGGCAAACCCTTCCCTCAGGGCCTGGCACCCCAGGGTTTCTACTCACCCTCTGGGTTTCCTTCTTTCTTTTGCTAATGGCCAGAGAGTCACCGCAGGCTTCTTCACCACGGCCCTCCTCTTTTCTACTGCCAGCTTCCTGGTTTTATACTAACCCCACCTGTTCCTTCTCAGATGGGCGCAATCGTCATCCAGGGGATACCTGGGCCACCTCATTCCCCTCAGGTGTGGTCTATCAGTTAATTGGCTCCTTCCTCAGCCTCATTAACCTTCTCCAGGCTGGTGTGCGGTGAATATCCCATCACAATGACAGTTCCTTCCTCAAAGATCTTAGAATGTAAATAAAAAGAAAAAGAGTGTGGAAATGTATTATCCCCATTTTACAGATGGGGATTCTGAGCAAGAGAATGATTAGGTGACTTGCCCAAGGTCACATAGGAAAGTTTGTGGCACAGCCAGGAATTGAATCCAGGTCTGATGCCTTCCAGTCCAGTGGCTTAACTACACCACAGTCCTTCACCTTTATGACTTAGGAAAAGCTCAGACTGACTAGTTTTATGCAAAGAGATTTCTTTAAATAGGAAGTTTTAGCATGCATTTTATAGATTCATAGATTCCAAGGCCAGAAGGGACCATTATGCTCATCTAGTCTGACCTCCTGTAGAACACAGGCCAGAGAACTTCCCCAAAATAATTCCTAGATTTACACCCGCATGGCGCACAAACAGCTAGGAAACCACATTATTTTACTTGATAGTGTGGGATACGGTGCTCAGCTTTAGCATCAGTTTACTATCCTAACTCCTCCCTAGACTGGCAAGTTCACTATCCTGCCTGCATGCTGACATGTCTTAAGGATTTCATTACACCCATTAACAATTAGATCATTTTCCTTTGTTCCCCCAGCAAGTAGGGTCCCATCCAAGGCTACAGAGCACCAGCAGACTGAGCGATGTTTTCTTAAGGCATACACAAGATTAAACACTGTTAAATCTGATGCATAATACCACAACATTGCCAGGGCTGCCTTAATGTGCATGTTTCTCATGGCAAGATGACTGACAAGGGCTACAATAAGGTGCTGAAAGCAATATTTCACCTGGCCCATCAAACTTCAACGTAGAGGATTAGACCTAAGAAGAGCTGACAATATTGACTGAGTGCTACGATGGAAATATAATTAGCTTGCTGACATTTAATGGACAGAAATGCTCAGAATTTTTAACCAATTAAAGTAATTACACCAGAACCTGTATGTGCTGCCTTCCAAAAACCGCTGGTTTTCAATCCCCACCCCCGATAAAATTTAAATTTGACGCTAGAACCACTGCATGTGTGTATGTTGTGGTTTTTTGCTGAAGCAGTATTAGGAAATTCTTGTATGCAAAGCTAAAAACAAAAAGTTTTCTTAACACAGCGAGCAGTGAGTCTGAAAGAGCAGGCGATTTGTTTGATACAACTAATGCAGTCAAGTGTGAAGTAAGCTTGGAGAGAGGAGTCTGATTTCAAAAATCCCCACATTAGGTCAATATGGGCATATTTTGTTGCCAGCCTTCAGCTGGATGTCTGGCTGTCCATCGTGCTGCTTGTGTTTTTGAACATTAATTAAAGGCTGCTCTTAAGCTTACATCTATTCCTATTTAACACCACCCTTAAGAGTGGGTTTAAATCCCATTGAAGTCAATGGTTAATGTTAACTTTATGTCTATTGGTTACATTGAGACTTAAGCATGTGCTTAAGTGCATTGCTGAATAGAGATGGACTGCTGAGTCCTAGATTAATACTTTCCAAGGCCAGAGGGAACCACTGTGATCATCTAGTCCGACCTCCCATATAACACAAGCCATGAACTTTCACCAAAAGAATTCCTAGAAAAGATACCCCCTGAACAGGGACTTGAACCCTGGATCCTCCAATTAATGGACCCTTTGTCAATTGAGCTGCTGGGCTCATTTCAAAAAAAGAAGCCAATTTAGCTAGGATTTGAACCTGGGACCTCTCTTATTCTAAGCAAGATACACACACCTCTAGAGCAACAGCCAGGCCTCCATTGCTGCTACCTGTGTATCTTGGCTACACTGCTCTATTCATGCTAGTACCACAGATGTGCATACCCAAGCAGGGGAATCACAGCAATTGCTTGTTGTGCAGAGGCAGTCTAAGTAATGCAGTATACTGAATCCCCAGGTTTAAAGATTAGCCTAGGTGCATCAGGATGTGCCTGTTCTGTTATTCTTTTCTCTATTTTAATTTGACATAGGATTAAAATTTGATGCTGAAATTAAGACCAATGGGTCCAGAATGATGCTTACCTTGTTGATTTTGAGCCACTTGAATTCAAGTGGTGACAAAGGGAGTTGTTTGTTATCACTAAGTTAAGGCTACAGTGAAACCCCAGATCAACTTTGTGAGAGTAAAAAGGCCTTTAATATAGCTAAGTGACAATATTCCTTTTCAAGGCCACACCAAGGGCAGAATCCATACGAGAATTAATTTCAAACTAACCAGTTAGAGGTCTGATCGTCAGGTAATACTTAAATGGGAACTTCTCATCAAGGAGAAAGACTAAAGAGATAACAGGAAGTTGAGACTGAAGCCGGACAATGTGGTTCTTTCACCTCTGATGGACAGAAGTTCATTGCATGGGCTATAACAATGTTCTACTAAAGTTAATTCCTAATTTCCTTTGCAATATGTTTTCTCCTAACACTACTCGTATCACCTAGTTAGTTTTGCCGTAATGCAGTTTCACTATAATCCATCTTATTTTTGCCTTGTAAACAAGGTAAATAAATGCTTTGTTTAATCCTTTGAGTTCCCAGTGTTTCAAGGGCGTTTCCTCTAAGCATGCTTCTTGAAGACACATCATCATCAACACACATCTGAGCCAATCTGGTAGCTCTCATTACCAGGCATGAGAACATTTGAAATCAGAGCTACAGCACGTAAGGAGTTTCTTTGTTTTAAATCTAAAATAAAACAAGGTCACCCTGCTGTGCTGTAAAGCTAGACATCCGTTCAAGTTTTCAGGAGCTAATAACTATAGAGATTGGGCAGCTGGGAGATGTGTCTGTGACTCCATGTTCGAGGCATTTAAATTCGTTTGGTGATTGTTTGTAGTTTCCTTACCAATCAGCCTCCCACCAACAGAAACATTAGAATAAAAAGGCTCCATTTTTAACTGATGATCACTAGGATGAGGTTTTCAGTAAGCACAGACCATGCATGTAAATTAAGTTAAGCAAAGACATTGCAACATATTCTTTAAGAAAATCATTTATTTGTCCATAATGTAACAATAAATATCAGGAATTATATATATATATATATATTTAATAGAGGTCCAGCAAACCTCAGACTTGTCTACTCCACTTTGTGGTTTGACACACAAGCCATCATTAGCTGGCACCTCGAGAAGACAGCCTGAGTGCGTGTATTCATTTAAACCTACATTTTCACTTACACACACACAGTAAATAAATTTGCAGCATCTATCAGACTTTTCACTTGACATTAGTCAGGCTGATTTTATTTCAAAAGCCTATCCCTGGAGCACACAAGGAATCCACCAAGAAAATAATACCAGTGCAAGTAGTTTTCAGTTACTCTGCCTCACTCTTGGTTCTGACACATCAGTGTTTTGTAGCTATGAACGTACATCAAGATTTACTTCAGTGGACAACACGCTGTAGTCAATGAGAACCAGAGCCAGGATGCAATTTAGGATGCAAGATCAATTTTCATGGAGTCTATAAAAGCCCATATTGTGATTCTAAACTAGTGAAAATAAATTGTTGAAAACAAAAGAAGGCTCCATTAGATGGCTACTTTAGAGAGTGATGATGTGGATTAATTTCACACCCCACATAAAATCTTGGACACTTTCCCACTAGATCTCTTTACTGGTTGCAGTACAGCAAGTTGTTTTTTTCCATTGGCAGTCTCATGATAGAAATGAAATTAACTCATCGCACCTCCTGGGCCCCTCTCTAATGGCCCATAATCCACATAAACTCCGCAGGGAGGACTGAGTACAACAGCAACATGGCCGAACCAGTGGATGCCTGAGAAATGCATGCAAAGGGAATGAGCAATGCCACAGCGCAACGCAGAGATCATTAGAAATGCTCACACACACACACACCCCTTATAACCAACTGAGGGCTGTTTCTCCTAGCAAGAGCTCTGAAGACCGAAATGCTCTAGGTGAAGCAGGTCATATGCCCCAGCAGCTGAGAAAGATCAAATGGGTTTTGCTCTGAAATGCTCAATATTTAAATCAACTGAAATATTTTGAAAGAATTTTAAAGTTTACTGTACGTTTTTTTTTTAATTGCTCAAAAATGTACAGAGGTGTTTTGGCTCCAATTATATTTCCGCAGGATGTCCTCTCTTACCAAGGGAGATAGGGAGGTTTTGACTATGCGTGTGTGAACATGACACTTTCAAAACATTTTTTATGAAGGGAGTAGCAATAAAAAGGCAGCACACCAAATACATTTCAGTTCCCAAAATGTTTCCTTTCACTTGCAAGTCCATAGACTTGGTCTCAGTGCTGAACCAAACACATCAACAGAGTTGATGAGAAATACAGACTGCTACATTCATTAGGCAACAGTATTTGACTGAACCACTCCTCTCTTTTATGAACTATGCAATACAAATCCTGGTTTGAACGTGGTACTCTAAAATCTGTAATGTTAGGAGCCACAGATGTGGGAAGCAACTTATCCACAATTTGTGTGTATGGTGGGGTTTTTTGGGGGGGGAAGGGGGGAAGCCGCAATAGCTGTGAATTGTACCTTGATATTCTAGCCTTGTGAAACCAACTCAGAAATACTGTAACCCATCTTATGCAGCTTTTACTTTTATGTTTCTTGAAAGCAGTAGGAAACCTATTTGCTCTTTCTGCATTGCTAGGATATATTATCTGCTTCCCCAACAGTATCAAGATTTAATACTTTTATAACAAATTTAAGATTTACAGCAGGGGTCCCAACGCGGTGCCGGTGCCCACGTTCTGGCCGGCGGTCGAGCATCCGCCGAAATGCCGCTGAAATTCGGCAGCATTTCAGCGGCGATGTCTCTGGATGATGCTGCTTGCTGCCGACAAGTGACGTCATCGAGAGGTGTCGCCACCGAAATTTGGTGGCATTTCGGCAGATGCTCGACCGCCACCACGGTCCTTGGTCTGGCATCCGCCAGACGAAAAGATTGCGGACCACTGATTTAGTGTCAAACTCTGGAAATGAGGCACTTAGAACCAGTGCAGGGCTGCGGGGTTTTGTTTTGTTTTTAAAGTCAGATCCCTGAAAGGAATTAATTGTAATACCACCTTGATGGCGTGTCGATAAGTACTATTACATTTGTTTTGATAATGTCTGCTGAAGCTTCAGAGTTTTTCAATAGCTTCTGGGGCACATACTGTACAATTCTGGTGGCAAGATATGTTTTAAACTTAAATTAAATCCGCCACTTGTCTACAGTATAATTCTCAGCGAAATAGTAAACTAACAATGTCTTAAAATGGACGGTCTAAGAAAAAAGTTTTCAAAGACGTGCATAGTCAGCAAACTATTCTTAAGAACTTTGCAATTAACAAGGCTAGGATGGCTAGGAAACTGTCAAAACTCATTTGCAAAAATACTGCTGTTTAACATACAGCATGAAAGACTGATTTTTATCGTGTCCTTCTAAAGAATTGTAACCAACCCCTCCTCTTCCCACATGCACTGTTGTAACGGGTCGTGAGTAACTATGTGATTGCACTTCTTGAAATACAGTATGAGCACTAAATTGCTACTTTAAATGAAATTCTGAGGGTTTGGGTTTTTATTTTGCCTTTGTCAGGCTATTTATTTAACAGTATTTGGCAAAAGCAGCAGTGCTATTGGATTTCTATCTTGTTTTTATATTGCTACATGTTAGTCAGGATCTCCCCCTTCTGGCCAATATGAATAAGAAGCAGCTCACACTAGGTGAATGCTTTCTTCCTACAGGAAGTTCGGGCAATGTGCTGAAAGAACAGTTTGCAGACTGGTATCTTAAAGCTGAGCTCTGAACAGGTATATCTCCTTTCTGGTTTTAGATTCTGGTTTCAGATCCCAACTGCCATAAGTTAATTGTGAGAGTTACAGGAGTTTTAGTTTATCAATGAAAATCTATTTTAAAAAACCACAGATCATATACACCACACTCCAATTCATGTCAAATATTTGCGCTATATGAACAGCACACACAACTTTCTATGTTCAATTCTAATTTTCAGTATTGCTTGCTATTTGACACCGGAGCAGTAATTTGTGTGATCCGCCTATTTGAACTGAGCCGAAATTAATTGGCAATTTGAAAAATGCGCAGGGAAGTTCTTTCTGTAAGTATTTAAATGGCAAAATGTCCTCATTGCTAAAGGAATTCTGTGAGCTTCCACGACTACACACACTGCCTATGCCAACAGTGAACTCAACCAATAGTGTAACAACTCTAAATGGTAACTTTATATTTTCCTCTACTACCAATTCCTGTACATGGCACATTTCCCTGAAACACTGAAGGCTGCTTACCTACTGCTATGTGCTTTGGGATCTGTTTTCTGTCCATGAGCCTTGACTTTGAACTCTTGTGATTACCACCAGTAGGGAGCCATCTTGCCAGAGCTGAGAAGGAATTATTGCCCGTGTTCTGAGCTCTTGGTTCAGTTCAGTGAGATTTGGACATCATTCCTCGTGGATGAATTCCTGGGGGAGGTCAGTAGCTAGGTATTCTATTGGGAAAACCCTGGCTACGGAAGTCAAGCATATACTATCAGAGATTCCAAATATTTGGCATCCTCTTCACCTCTGTTTGACAATGCATTTCTCTGTGGGATGAAATCCAAGTGGGATTAATTTGCCAGTGGGTAGGAATGGTTAGCAGTGTGATGGCCACTGTTCCTGTAACAAAGTGACATCCATTTAAGTTTTTACATGGCTTTAGATGCCAAATGATGGGCAAGAAACAAATTCTGATGTACAGAAAAGGATGATTTTCTCTAGCTCCCAGCAAGACAAAGGACACAGGCACTTCAGAAGTGATGCTTTTTAACATAAATCCTATTTCCCTGAAGGTTAAGTACTGTATTGATTTTAAAGATGTGTGAGGGCAGTTCTTTAGGTAGATACGGTATGGCTAGGATTGTAAAATTCACTTTTTGATGTCTGCTGAAGGACTGATACCTAGGAAACCTTGAGCTGCAGGACTATGATTACCAAAACTGTGTCAATTCAGAATGCTCTTTTCCCTTCTCAATTCTACTGTGTGCTTTTAACTTCTGTCCAGGGATTGGACTTAACCTCAGCAACCAGTAACCTTTGCATCCAAACCAGAGCGCTTTGTGATACGTAACTTGGTTACTTCCTCAGCACAGGTAGGGTGAATGCCAACTGTCTTCATCATCTGCGCATACGTAGCGCCACATCTACCAACAAGAAAATGAAGAAAACAAAGTCATACTCTGTGCACATAACACATCCGTAATGGCATAAAGCATCAGATTGCGTTTATCTTATTCTCTTTTTCTAGAGTAATAGCCAGTGGAGAAGTTGCATTTGAAGCTATTGTCCAAAAAGCAAAGCAGAGACAATTACCAACACAACCATAGTCTATGAAGGTATTTACATGGTAACCATTCAAGGATTTACCTTCACAGCATTGTGAGGTAGGGAAGGATTATAATTCTCATTTGTATAGATGAAGAGTTGAGGTACAGAGAGATTAACTCATGTGCCCAAGGTCACATAGTGAGCGTGGTAAAGCAAGGAACTAAATCCAGATCTCATGAGTCACAGTCCAGTTTCTTAACTACAAGACCATCCTTTCAGGTATTACAACATTTGCACATGGACATCAGGTTTTCCTACTGGAAGACATGTAGAAAAAAATCATAGTTTGGATTGCAGGCAAAAATCAACTGGAAGACAGATGAATACTAGACTGCCCTCTCAGGATATCAGAGGGTGTATCATGCTTACACTTGTAATTTCCTATCATGCGAACAAGAGAAAACTTCTCCAAAAGGTATATAGCAGGTATCCGTGGTTTCCACTTCCGCATCTGCCAATCCTGCTTGCTTAATTCCTTCAGTCTTCTGACCACAAGAGGCTTAGCCCTAGATGATCTTTAAGGGTTTGCCTACACTGCAGCTAGGAGCCTGAGTACCGAGACTCACGCTAGCTCTGTGCGAGCTAGCACACTAAAATAGCAGTGTGGATGCTGCAGAGTAGACAGCAGCTCAGGCTTACTACCTGAGTTCAGACCAAGGGGGTTGGGTGGGGTTGGATTTGGATGGCTAGCCTGACCTGCTATGTCCATACTGCAATTTTTAGCATGATAGCATGAGCAAAGCTAGTGCCAGTCTATCTTTCCATACTGAGAGGCACGCTCCCAGCTGCAGTGTAGTCAGGCCCAAAATGTGTCACTATTCCTATCAGGTCATTTTCTGAGAAGGCTGCAACATAATCAAAGGTCTAAATTTAAGAATCATTTCAGGCTGGAAAAATTAGATGCGTGAGAAAAGAGGAAGAAATCTTTAGTAGTATCTCGTATGCATCTGAGAATCCCTGTAGGATAAAAATCAGCATAGACCACACATTGCCAGAGCACAGATTATTTTGGCAGGGGACAGCCTTTTAAATGGGGGCGAAGATAAGAACTAGTATTTGACACAGTGAAAGGGCAGTTCAGACTTTCTACACCTGTATTGTACATTATCAGCCCAAGACTAGTGAAACACAACAGTGCACCAACACCAAGATTTGATCTTCTGAAGATCTGTGACTGTGGCTAGAGGCAAGGCAGAAAAGTGCTCCAGTTTCACGTACTTCCTTTGCATTGGTTATTTTGGATGAAACTTCAAAACGACGACCTCCTTAAAAATGCAATACTGTAATTTCTACCACTGGCAACTCATGAACTACGCACATATTGGAAAGATGCATACTTGGGGTATACGGCAGTCAACGATTTCCAAGATATTCCTCACAAGATACTTGTGGTCCTGCTGCCTTAGTCCTTTCTGCTTTTCATTTATGCTAGTCACTCAGAAGTAAAAGTCAACGACATAATAATATGGTGATGACATTTAGGACAACTAGCTGACATTACCCTTAAGAAAAAATTTCTCAGGGACCAGAGTTTGCCTTCTTCATAAAATAGTATGGCGTTCAGAACTCTACATTTAATCATAATAAACACTTCTGAAGATGAAAGTCAATGACAAAAGGAGGAATGAAAACAGCATTAGGGCACATCTGGGACCTAGCAGTGTTGTTCTGCACTTATAGAGAGGACCCAGGATTGTTCCTCAAGCTAGGAGTGAAAGGAAGGCAGGGGACTCAACCCAAGAGGAGAAAGTGCCTCAGTATCAATGAAAACAAACTCTCATACTACATCAGACCGATGGTTCATCTAGTCCAGTATCCTGTCTGTCTCAGTGGCTGGTACCAAACATTTCAGAAGGTGTAAAATCTCCATATAATCGGAAATTATGAAATGACTCCCCCCACATAGGAGAAGCTTCTTCCTCACCTTCTTGCTTAGCAGCTGGCTTATGCCCTGAAGCATAAAAGCTCATATAGGGCTCCAGGCAATGAAGGAATTGTCTAGTCTCATTTAAGTCAGATGGTGGCTAGACTTGAATCAGGATCTGGAAGGTGGCACATTTAAAGGCTAGAGAAATGGGTAGAGATCCTGAGAAGACCTGACTGGTATAAGAAGGCCTCTTATGGACAACACATCAAAGTGAACTTTAAAGAAAAGAAAAGAAAAGAAAAGAAAAGAAAAGGAAAGGAAAGGCTTGTGCAGATTTACAAAACCATTTCCTGCCTTGTGGGTGGAATGCTGGGAAAAGCTTCTCTGTCATTTTTTGAAGAAACCAAACTTAATAGGAGGACTCTCAAGTTGACTTTTTGGTGTAACAAGGTCTAGCCAATCATACACTTTGCCTCAGTTGTTCCTTAATTATACCCATTATTTCTTTAACTAAATCCAGTATATTGTAACAAAGAACTACAGTGTTTTAGTGAAAATATGGGTAATACTACATAAAAGTAACATAAGACATCGATTCTTTATAGTGTGCCAAAAATTCATCAGGTATCTTTTATAATCTTACAATAACGTAAAAAGCAGGCTTTAAAAGTAGAGACATTCTTTTGTACTTACTTCATTCCAAGAGCAAATCCTTGAATCACTTCACCTGCATTTGGTCCAATGAAATGAAGGCCAAGGATCCGCTGCTCTTTTTTTCGCAGGCATACCATCTGAATGCAAAACATCACAGAGAGCTTTTCTTAGAAAGTCTGAAGGTAGGGCATGAAGCTGGGCTAAATGGAACTAGTCTTCCCCAAGGCACCAGTTCAGCCACCTATCCCTATGGAGCAAAGCATTTAAGCACTGCTTAAATCCCACTGACTTCACTGGAATTTATGCATGGGCTTAAATGATTTGCTGAATTGAGGTTTTAATCTACATTCCCAATACTTCAGGCTTCTCTGTGGCACATCCTGCAGACTTTAGTGAGCCATTAGTAAACAATGATTTAAAGTAAGTGACATTCTTTGTGGTTTATCATTTGGATCACATCCTACAAATGTCCTTGGTGCTCCAATATCCATCCTAACCTCATTTTGACCCACATTGGCCAAGTTAGCACTTTTCTGATTGAGATATAGGCTGGTCATATGGGAATTCTTGGCACCTGATTAGCTGAACTTCCAAAGATGGTCACCATCGGCCACAGGTCATCCTGTGCCATTATAATTCAGTCAAAAAACATTTATGGCAGCCTGTCTGGCTAGGTACATTTACTATATATGCGAAGTGACTTTTTTTTAAAGTTAGTCAAGCCCAGGAAGGAGCCAAGAGTGTTGAATCTGCTGTGGGCAATTAGAGCGTGGAGGCCTGACTCACTTAATGCTCACCTGTGTTCCAGAACAACATTGGAAAGTGGATTATACAGGACAGCATCTTAGCACTTTCACTCCAAGAACAGTGACAATCTCCCTATGGAGCTGAGCATCTGTATCAGGCATTGAATTGCCACTGGTCCAAAAGGCTCTGCTGCACACGTCAGCCTGGCCTGTTAAATGCATAGGGACTGCAGATTCATTCATCACCGCTGTGTAACAGCAGCACGCCTGATAAGAGATGGCTTAATATTGGAAAGATTGTAAACAACCCTAACCCTAACCCTCACAGAGGTTCAAAGTCAATTGCAAGTTTAATGTTTATTCACTTGTTTTGTGAGAGAATTTGATAAGCATTATCTGCAAAGTGATTCTCAGCAGATATAATATCACTGCCATCTTGTCCTCAAATACTGCACTACCATTACCTCTATCTAAATGTAATGGTTGAGCAGAAGTAATGACACTTCAATTCTTATGCTGGATGGGACATTGATAAAAGCAACCTGTTTTTGCAGGTTCCATTTGACAAAATGTATAGAGGGAAATCCCTTCACCTATCAGTGTCTGGCACATTCTAGGCATAGGATGTTAGCAGCATAACATTTTGAGATGGACCTGTTAGGTCAATACATTCATCCTGCTGCAAAAGCAGAAGTTAGTCCCCTCTCGACATAAAACATATCAGTTATTCCACAGATACTATGCTTCATCCTAGCCAAGCTTCTTTGCGACAGTCAAGTGGGCCTGAAAACCTTCTTACCATCAGAGTAAATGCACTGTTCCAAAAAATGAGATTTGCTTCAGGTCTGAAGCTCTGGTGTAAAACAGGGAGGCCTTTGTGGCTTGTTTTATAAGCACAAATGGGACGACAATTCAAAGATTACATTTAGCTGATGAAGAACTGACTCCCTTGTCTTAAAGAAAAAAGAAGGCACAATAATATCCTGATCTGAATATTCAGAAATTCCCTAAGAACTGAACGTTTTGTCTGTGGACCACTCTATCAGCAGTGAGAACTGCTAACTCGTTAACATTCATCAAGTGCTTTGAAGATGTAAAATGCTATGTGAGGAATATCAGAAATGTGAGACTATGACTAGAGAAAAAAGGCTGTAGATTGGTAAAAGTACCAATCAATTTTGAGAAAGTTATTCTGCAATCTGACAAATGCTTCTTGCTCCTAAAGCAAAATATAGACCATATCACTTGTTTTAATAAAAGTTAAAAGTTCTGAACACTTACTTTTATGTAACACTGAGTTGCATCTCTTTCAGCCACTGTAAATTCCAAAGGTTTATAATATGCATGGTATACCTGATTGGGAAATATGAGTATTAAGATTCCTTGTTAGACCATCAGAGGGGTAGCCTTGTTAATCTGTATCCACAAAAACAATGAGGAGTCTGGTGGCACCGTAAAGACTAACAGATTTATTTGGGCATAAGCTTTTGTGGGCAAAAAAACCCACTTCTTCAGATGCATGGAGTGAAAATACAGATACAGGCATAAATATAAATTGGCACATGAAAAGAAGGGAGTTACATTACAAAGTGGAGAACCAATGTTGAAAGCCAATTTAGCCAGGGTGGACATAGTCCACTCCCAAAAATTGATGAGGCGGTGTCAATACCAAGAAAGGGAAAATTGCTTTTGTAGTGAGCCAGCCACTCCCAGTCCCTGTTCAAGCCCAATGATGGTGTTAAGTTTCCAAATGAATTGTAGCTCAGCTGTTTAATTCTATAACTACTAGACATATGACATGATAACATCACGATTATTATTATTGTACACAATTGGTAATAGACACTAGTGCTGTATTAACAGAAAAATAGACCAAGATGGGTTTTTATAACAGCGTTAATTAGTGGGCTAGATTTCTTTTTAAAGCTTACTAGATATGCAGTTACTGTGATAAAAAGTACACATGGGAAGCAAGACCAAGAGCAGAAAACATCTTTTTCACAGAAAGCTCAGCTATTTATACAGGATTAAAAAAAAATCTAAAAAAAAAAAAAGAAGGTCAGACTAATCGTTGCTAGTGTCCTGAATCAAAAGTAATCATCTGACCTTAATTTGATTCAGATCTCTTCTGACCAAAAGCTTAGGGAATTCCTAAATTTTTGAGCATATGAAAAACTGTAAGCTCTCCATATCTGTAATCATGTACTGCAGGGGAAATTGAAAGGGTAATTTTTCCAGACTGTCTAGTAAACAACTGTGTTATTTTTTAGCTGTTAATTTTGCCTGAGGTTCCAATTTAAGCCAACCAATCTCTTTCTTGCAGTATAATGAGGTTCACCTATAGCCATAGCTAAGCCAAATGCTGTATGCAAAAATCAACTGCTTGGAAAGAACAATTGCTTTGTGGCCATTTATGGTCCTTCAGCTGGTGTTAAGACCCAGAAAGCAATGAATTACAGTAGAAGTGATAAAAGCACGAAAGCCTAATGCAGATTTCAAAGCATAAACTGAGTATCAAGGTAATCAAGAATGTATCAGTAACTGACTGCTCATGAACTATGGAGCTGCCAGTTATTGAAGTTTCCATTTCCACAATATAAACATTACACCTAGATGAATTTTCTCTGAAGACTGAATAAAGAGAACCCAGCATTTCTTTTGCAAAGTGGCTAACTGGAATCTTGGTTTGTTATAACAGTGCAGCAGTTGATTAGAAACAATAATTCTGAACTTCCTCACCAGCAATGGTGCTTTGCAACTCACACGCAACTCATCATAGCTTGCGTGGATGTGAATGTATTCCTGAAGCAATTTTATTCCTCAGTGTGCAGTGCATAAGTATATCAGACCAGTGTATTTTCAATCAAACAAATGGAACTATAGTATAACCCAGTTTATCTGAAAGTTCTAGGGGACATCAGAAACCTTTAGGTGAATAAGACAGCTGGACAGCTAATTTTGAAGACTCAAACAGGATGTAGCAGTTTCATTTAATGACAGCTGTGCCTCGTAATTCATTAAAATAGTAATTCAGTTTCCCCAGTCACGTGTTACACCTCCTGCTTTTGAAATTGAGGTCCTTGGTGTCTCTGGAGCAGTTACATTCAAATCTTTCTAACCATGTGGAGTAGTGACTTGGAGATCTAGACCAATGGCTGTACAAAAATCACTTTTACATATTACCATAGTTTCCACAGGGAAAAGTTTCTCTCTCTCCATGCTGAAACTAAGTCCTAGTTACACAATTAAAAATTTTCATACCTCTATGTTATCCAGTCCATAATGTTCCACTGCCTTTTCTTCTGACAGTCCTACACAACCGTATTCCAGAGGAGTGAAAACTGTAGTGGGTACCTGGCACATCATAAAACAACCCCAAATGTTACTATCGAACCATATGATGAAAGACACTAACTAGGCATTTAGCAGCTACAAAAATAGGTGATTTGATGGGAAGACTTTTGCAACAGCAAGAAGAGTTCTAGTTTCAGTGCACTCAGTCTGAAAAGCTGGATCCCAAATTACAAAAAATGATTCTCATCTATTTAGTAGCATGTTGAGTTTTGTTTTTAACCATTATAAATAATACGGAAAAAAAAAAAAACAACAACTCACATTGTCATAATCCATCAATTCTGAAGACTGGCCAAACAGACGTTGAGCCAGCAGCTTTCCTGCAGCTATCGCCGTAGGCGTCAGTTCAGGGCGCCCCTGAGAAGAGATTAAAAAAAAAGTTTGCTTCGGTCAGAAGTCATGGTTTTCCCCAGTGATGGCAGTTTGAGAGGCGCAAGAGTTTGCAATCCCAACCCAGCAGTCTGAAGTTAAAACAAAGCAGTGAATACCCAAGGATTTATCCCATCTAGGATAAGAGGTTGTGTTTGAACATGTGAGCTAACAAAAGTCCTAACAACACACCTTTAGGTTCTAGTCAAGACAAGCCCCAAGAGTCCATTCAAGGTCAAAGAATCCATGAAGGGAAAGGGACCGGGACAGGAAGAAGTCTGCCTGGGGTGGGAAAGAGATCAAGAAGCTAAGTGGAGAAATGATGTGAGGAAGTGAAGAGGCAGTAGGTGGAAGGTTTTTTGTGAGGTAGCGCTGATGTTTTATAAAGGACCATGGATAGTGGATTTAGGCCCCATCTAGATGTCATACTTCTCAGATTCACTCAAAGCCATTAGGAGCCTGCCACAATACTTTCGCAATCTAACCGTGTTTCCTTCCTGGTATTCCCAACTAACCACTACCTTAGAAACGGGATTCAGCAAATATCAAAACCAAGATTTCCCACTCAACGCCCCCAAGCTTTTCAAACTTTTATTGACTAGTGTAAAACATTTGGGACATCTAATGACACTTTAATTCCCACCTTCCAGCTTATCCATAAGATTTCTATGTATATATTAGTAACTGTGAATCACTTCTGCTCACATGCATGTATCAGCTGAACTGCAAATTTTCTTGTAGTTTTCCTTGGCTTTTATTGTCTCCTCCACCATCCGTTGCACCTCCTTTATACTTGGATTCTCTATGTCAATACTCACTGAGTAGTGAGGGAGTCACAGACTTCCATATCAAAAGTCAAATCCAAACAATTTAGTATTGTAAGCCCTTATGTATACTGTACCTGATGCACATGCTTTATATATTAATGAAAACTAGCCTATTTTTCTCCACAACCCATGACAAATCATGGAACTGCAAACCCATGCTTTGTTTTTTAAAAAGATCCATCAAATAATGGCTTTTCAAACATAGCATTTTCACTTCCAAGATCTGTAAATGTCATTTACCAGATGAAGTTTGCCATTTGTTTTTTCTTACACACATTTGCCTGAAAAATGTCTGCCAATCATTTCTGTAGCAGGAAATACAGATGTTGTTTTGGCATTCCAGAAATGAATAGAAGATTGGAACAAGAGATAAAATTGTGAAAGCACTGCCATGCATTCCACAAAACCCAACTAATTACTAAAACATCCATGCAGATAAAGCACAATTTCTCATAAAACAACAGCTTTAAGATGTTCCCTAGTAAATATTTGAAGTCAACACTCTCTTTGCAGTCATGAGTACAACTACTCAGTTGATTATCATTGATCTGAATTGTTCGTAAGAATCCTTTCAATTTATTACACATTTAAGGCCTCCTAGGAGAATTTTAAAAGCTTTGAAGTGCTGTATATTTGTTCTAACATGACTAATTTTTTGGGTCTTATTTCTATTCAAAACACCCTATCAAAGCAACATACTGTACCTTCCACCATTACAGTTCCTACAACACCCTCAGAAAAAGACGGATTTACAGTGGCTCCTACATATGTTAAATATCACCATAACAATACTTCTCTGTAGCATGTAGTATGCTTCTTCAGTAAGAATGATACAGGAGAGAGGATTTTAACAAGCATAACATTTATACCAGACTTGCAAAACCGTCACATATATTTGCCAGCTCAGACATAACTCAGCCTCAACCCCTCTCACGATTACTGATAATGAAGAAACTAATGAGATTTCACTTGTCAGTTAAAAAAACCCAAACAAAACCACTATTCACTGAAAGGGTCCTGAGACCTTTTCAAGAGCACTGGATGCACCCCTGGAAAGTTTATACAAGTGAATAGTTCAGATAAATTTAGGGTCTAATTTTCCAAATAAGAGCACAACCATGCACACACAACTCCACATTTACACTAGCCAGGTGCCTCTCTTAAAAGTGACAATATTCATTCTGAATAGGTGAGTGGGGTTTAATTTGTGGATAAACCTCCCCACTGAACTCTTAATATTTAGCAGCAAGTTAGTGTCTATGCAACAAGAGTTTGGGAAATGGGGGCCGAGAATAACTTTTAAGAGATAACAGCTGTCAAATGCACCCTGCATCTCGATGTCACAAACTATATACTTAGAGTGCCACTGAAATGCTGCAAACTACGTTTGGGGGGAGCAGACTGGCGGAAAACCAGTGTGCAAGCCCCTGTACAAAAGCAGAGAGAGGGGCAAGTTGGCCAAGGACCCTGTGGCAAACCCTACCTTTATAGGCACGATGTGGGGATCACTGATGTCCACATACAGCAAGAAGGACTTTGTCAGGGCTTTTTTCCCTTCCTTTAAAAGGTCTTTTCCAAAGGATACACACACACACACAATAAAACACATGGTTCTCAATTAGTATATTTGCTGAAGGGCTGAGCCGACCCGGCTGTGAACCAATGGTTTTAGAGTGCATGGGGATTTCAAACCTGATATTTGATCTGCTAGAGAAATTCAATTAAGTTGGGAGTTTCACTTCGTTGTTAGCTCGCTAAGCCAACAGCATTGCCAGTTTTCAATGATCTAAACGAATCCTTAAACAAACAATCTGGTATTCATGTAAAATGATTTATATCACTTAATTCAACCACAGAAACGCACTTCAACACTGGATGAAATTCTCTGGCCTGTGTTATGCAGGAGGCCAGACTAGATGATCCTAATGGTCCCTTCTGGCCTTAAATTCTATGGCTCTGTGAACAACATACCCTCTTATGTCTTGGGTTATAGGGAGCTACTTAAATCAGGGGTGGCCAACCTAAGCCTGAGAAGGAGCCAAAACTGACCAATGTACATTGTCAAAGAGCCACAGTAATATGCCAGCAGCCCCATCCCATCAGCTCCCCCGCCCGCTCCCAGCCCCGCTAATCAGCACCTCCTCCTCCCTCCCCACACCTTCCAATCAGCTGTTTTGTGGCATGCAGGAGGCTTGGAGGGGGAGGAGTGAGGGCATAGCAGGCTCTGGGGAGAGGGTGGGAGGGGTGGAGTGGGGGCAGGGCCTGTGGCAGAGCCAGGGGTTGAGCGGTGAGCACCCCCCGGCACACTGGGAAGTTGGTGCCTGTAGCTCCAGCCCTGGCGTCGGTGCCTATACAAGGAGCCGCATATTAACTTCTGAAGAGCCACATGTGACTCCAGAGCCAGAGGTTGGCCACCCCTGTACTTAAATGAAAGCACTGAGACTGTATAGAGAGGTACATAAATATGAGCTTAACTGAGCATATCTAGAGAGCACTGATTAAACTCCCAGAGTGCTCGTCCCAAAGTGGGCTTGGCACAGTGTAAAAATGAGAACATCATTGTTAGTTCAGAGTCCCTACACTGAAGAGCCTACAACCTAAACGAGAGACACAGCATCAGAACAGGAAAAGGAGAGACAAGAGAGAACATGAGTCACAGTAGAACAGAATGAAGCTTCTAAGTGCTGACATTTTTGAACAGTGAGACTAAGGTAGAGGAAAAGGGGGGAAGCACTCAGCCCAGCAGGGTAAGTCACATGGGAAAGAAACAATGTGTGGAAGGGGAGTGAAGCAGAGAGAGCTGAAGCGGTTGCCCAAGGTCATACTGCAGATCAGCAGCAGCATTGTGAACAGAACCCAGTCCCATGAGTCCCAGTCCAGTGCTTTACCCACACTGCCTCTAGGTTCTGAATCGGAGAGATTCAAGAGAAGAAAGGTTTAAACCACAGAGTTTAAGGCCAGAAGGGATCACTCGATCATTTAGTCTGACCTCCTGCATATCACAGACAATCACTACCACCTGGCCACCCACACACGAAACCCAGCAACCAAAGTAGACCAAAATATTACACAGCCCTCAGGAGACTAAAGTATTGTGAGCCACAGGCAGCAAATAGGAGTGACCAATGGCAGGGAATTAATTGAGATATACCCAGATGATCCTGGCAATCGACTTGCGCGTCACGCTGCAAAGGAAGGCGATCCCCCTCGCACCCCGGTCAATGCCAAGCTGACCTGGAAGAAAATTCCTTCCCAGCCCTATCCTGAGCATCTGAACAAGAATCAGCCAGCTGAGAGAGAGAACTCTCAGTAACACCTCAGAGCACAAGCACATCCCCTCCAGTGTCCCATCTCCAGCTGTGGCCATCCCTGATGGTTCGGAGGACAGAAGCAAACCCCCTCCAACCCAGAACACATTTGGAGTGTCTGTGTCTGAGAGGGGGAAGGAATCAGGAGGTCAGGAGAGACAACTATGGCATGAACCAGGATATGACAGAGGTACTGAGTGGAAGGGGCAAACTTCTAGAGATGTCACAGAGGAGAACTGATAAGATATGGTGAGAGTCTGGGTGTGGGAAATCAAAGATAACACCTAAAGGTGTGAGTCTGAGTGGTGGGGGAAGGACAGTAAAGTTATCAACAATAATGGAGAAAGAGGGAGAAAGGAAGGTTTAGGAGGAAAGGAATAGTTCAGTTTTGACAGTTTAAAGGAAGTAACAGGTCATCCCAGAGAAGACATCAGAGAGACACAAACAGGAAGAGATGTGAGTCTAGATGGAGGAGAAGAGGTCAAAGGTGCAGAGGTAGATTTATGAGATGTGTGTCTGGTTCCAGAGTCCTAGTTAGGAATGTGGACAACTATCCTCAGAACATTATGTAACCTATCATACCTCTTGGAAGAGTTGGGACAACTGTATTGTTTAAAAGTGGCAGAATCACGAATTGTTTACAGATCTTTCAAATTATACTGTACATACCCCTTGGATGTCATCACAGTATTTAAACCTTTTTGAAAAAAAAGATGTCTCAAGGACCAATCCTGAAAAGCAATGATGCACTCAACTGCCACTGACTTCAGTGGTAGCGGAGGGAATGCTGTATCTCACAAGACCAGGCCCATATATTACACATATTGTCTATCTCAAATATTTATAAGATGTGCTTTGGGAATCAAAGCAATCTGATTTACTGGTGAGAGTACTTGCTATAACTGTAAGGCTTACAAGGCAGACATACACAATTATACATTTTACAAAGACAACTAATTTCTAGATGGTCAGTTTATCCTGGACACTCCAAGTCTTTACGTGAATGAAAACATCTGGCCTTGTGCCTCAAAGTACACTCTAGCAGGTGCAAGAAACTGTTGTCATAGCATATTTTATAGATTATTATTAGAACTGGGTTAATGTTGCAAGAATCTGTGACTATTTGTTTTGCTCATTTCGTTTTTACTAATTATTTAACGAGTTTCAAGAATGCTTGTGCCCCTTTTATGTTTTCTTGTCATGAGCTTCTGAGCAATTGAGTTTTACTTGGCAAGAATGTTCAGAGAAGCAGAATCACATGCAAATATTGGGGGCAATCAAATTTTAAAATTTGCAGATGCTGATTCTTGTGCCAGAAGCATTCCCTATCGGAGAAGAGAAAGTGTCATATGATCAATCACAATTAATAATAAAACAATAAAAAAATGAAATATTCACTGAAATTTTCACTGTCATTCCATAGACATATTGAGAATTATTCATTTAGCTCCAGTAGTTATGTACATTTTAACTCAACATTCAAGGACTGCATGAGGACATTTATTTGAAGGGATAAAGCATTATTAAAGATATTCTTATTACCTTCTGCCTGGTAATGCGGTTGCTGATAATCATCAGCAATAATCTAATACAGTGATACTGCAGAAGATTTTGATCAAGGAAATTACTGGTCCAGGTGGCTGGCGTAACATTGTACAAAGTGAAAAAAGACCAAAACACTGTATATATGCTAGAGCATGATGACATCTGGTCACTAGTTATAAGTCAGGAACAAAGTTAGGCTTCCTGTTATTGTAAAATAGTTTATGTAGACATTGTACCTCTGTTATGTCTCCAATTGCATAAATGTGAGGAACAGAAGTAGCTTCGCTGGCATCAACAATGATCTTTCCAGTTTCAGAGCTAATTTTCACCCCAATTGTCTCCAAATTCAGAGTTTTAGCGTCAGGTGCTCGGCCTTAAGGAAACGAAGAAACTTAAGTTAAAAATATTTCTTCATCAGCTTTAATCTAAAAAAACCCTGTCATTCTCCGTCAAAGGTATCCAAGAACTTGGTGCAGTTCAATAACCTAACAAGAAAGAAAATAAAAACTGTATTGGACAGCAGTAAAGCTCTCAGTGGAAATTACTGACATGAATTTCTCTTTGTGAAAGGAAAATACCAATACAAGTACCTTAGTTTAGATTATTTTCAAGAAAGTTATCCTATAACAAAATGATAGGACCATTGCATTATATGCAGAAGCCAGAAGGTTTAATGTTACATATTAAATGCAGTTATCAACACATTGTTTATAACTGAAGTGTCATCTTCTCTGAAAATTGGCATTCACGCAAAGTGAAAGAAACCTTCACAATCCTATTCTTCCCTCCATGCTCTCCCACCCCTTGACAATCTTTGTTTACCCTTTCATTTCTTTCAGCTTGGATAACAAAGAAAACCAGTGAAGTTAATTTCACTTTCAAGTTCTTAGTGATATAATGTTTGCATTTCACATATTATATCGGAATGTTTGTATATTTTTAGACAACTGGTTTTCCTGCATTTTTTTAAATGTGTGGTAATGTTTCTCTTGGCCTTAAGTGCTATAACAGCTTCTTTTTACAAAGTTTTCATCTTGGAACAAATTTAAGTTGATAGTGTTCCTTTAAGTTATATAACCAATCAAATATGGATATGGCCTGGAATCTAAATGGCAAAGGACTGCAGAAAGCACCCTACTTGTCAATCAAAAGCTTGCCAACATTCCACTGAGCAGTCTGTACAATGCCTAGCACAACAGGCCCTGATCCTTGATGGGTGTTCCTAAGCTCTACTGGAATACAAATAATACGTTATTGTAAAGGTAACATGCAGAGTCAAGTTATCCAGTGTCAGCAGAGTTTGCAAAGGCAAACGTGATCACATAGGATAAATTAGCAGAAGAAATCCAAATGCGGAAAGTTTCCTTCTATTAAAGTTGTCTCCATTTTTGGAGACTACAAAGGAAGGGAACAGAGCATGTGCTCTTTGTGTGGGACCCACAGTTTTGTGTTTGATGTTAACGCAAAGCAATACAAAAAGGGAAATGGTTTTGCGTTATAAAAAACAAGATCTTTGATGTTAATGTAGGAAATTATTAAACAAAAGGAAAACCTGGCTTGTCAGTGCAGATCTAATTATATGTAAACATATGATTCACTGCTTTACACATCTGCTATATCACCAGGCCGCCCAAACAATGTCACATCTGAATGCCTCAGTAAGGACTTCTGTGTATTAATTTCATCTGGTGAAACCAACACTTCCTCTGGGAGTACTGACTGAAGCTGTCGGCACTTGGCTATCTGTCTGTCTTCCCTTCTGTTGTCCCCATGGGACGTTGATCTGCTGTTCCTTCTCTGCCCCTTGCTCCACAGTCCCGATGCTATCAGGCAACAAAAATAATAAACCTCCAGGACCTTATCTTGGCTCGGATGTGAAACAACTTCCTACCGTTGTATTTCTTTGTGTGCTGAGAGTAAAGCCTGGATATTCTGCAAATGGACAGCTAATGGGGTTTTCTAGTTTCCCCTTTTTCCTGCCCAGGCAGAGCCAAGAGAAAGCTTAGCACGCAACAGCAGACATTTGAAAAAAGAAAACCATCCAACACCTAACCTATCAATAGATTAGTTTGAGGCACCGTGACAAAAAAACAAGAGTTTATCAAATCTGCAGGATAACACTAAGCTTTTCAATTCCAATCTACCTTAACATGTGTATTTTGTATTAGCAGCTAAAGAATTACATCAAGTATGCTTTGCTGGTCATTCTGAAACTCCCTTGCACTCCCAACTACATTGCCCAAGGGCAGTTATGAAAGCAGTAATAAAATATTCAACCTAGGTTGAATTTGTATTGGCTTCCAGCCCCAGTGGCTCACAGTCACAAACTAGAATTACATTTAGTAATCTTACTTCAGATCAACTGCATTAGCCTTTGGCTCATGAATTCTCTCACATGCAGCCAAATTCGAATTCTAATCCCAAATTTCGGAAGCCCTAACATTTTCCCACGTTCACCCACCTGCAATATTAAAGCAGTCACTAACATGTCTTCCCAACGTTAGGTAGTAGGGCTAATTGTTTTTGATAAACTACTTTTAAGTTCTCAAGGTTGTTTCAACTTTTTTTAAAGTACAGTTTTAGGAAAGTATCAGTTTACAGCTTCTTCCCAGGAAGAGGAAACCTAAGCACACTCCAAACCCCACCAATCAAAGCATAGAAATGGCCTCTCTTACAAGTCAGCACACATGCTTTTAATCACAGTTCCAAACACTGAAGATGACCACCACCTTGAACTCTGAAAAACAAAGAGTCTATGAAAGCATATAGGGCACAGGGCTGGCTGTAGCTTTTTTTTTTTTTTTTTAAATCAGAACTACAACATATTGTGCCACCGTTCTAGAAAAAGAAAGATACAGACGCCCGATCCACCTTTAAACAATGGCTAATTGACTCTTGCCCACCATGATCCCACCCAACCCTTCAATAATTGTGAATGAACATGACAATAGCACTTTTAATAAACAAATAGGGTAACCATGTCTTCCTGAAAACCAGATATATCCCTGGCCCTATTCCCCTGCTGCCTGTACAGAAAATAATGTTTTAGGTAAGCCTTGGCAGCGTGGCTTCCTGAAGGAACTTGTCAGTCAACTGAGCTAATGAAATCAACAGATAAACCACATATTCCCCTCTGGGCCAAACAACAGGTCAGTCATACACTAAATGTTGCCACCAGAACCTACATGTTGTCTCCCAGTGAGCAGCTCTTAGAGTGAACTTTCCTTAGACAATCAGATCCATCGGCACTAGTCACTGCTGTGACCAATGAGCCTACAGGCAACCCAGGTGCACCATCCATAGGTGCCATCTTCCTCGGTTCCCAGGTGTTCAACCTCTGCTCTGCCCCAGGCCCCGCCCCTGCCCCATCCCTTCTCCCAAGTCCTTACCCCTGCCCTGCCTCTCCCTGCCCCTGCTGCTTCTCCTCCCCCTAGTGCCTCCTGCACACTGGTGAACAGCTGATCGTGGCGGGAGGTGCTGGGATGGAGGGGGAGGAGCTGATAGTTGGGGCCATTGGTGGACGGGAGGTGCTGATCCATGGGTGCAGAGCACCCATTTTTTTTTTAGCATCCATGGAATTGGTGCCTATGGCACCATCATGTTGACAGTACCGCCAACTACCATCAGGAAAAGCCACAGTAACAGGCGCAGACAGGAAATTAAAAAAAACACAACACAAGTCTGTGAGTATGCCTATAGCAGTCTATTCATTGAAGATTTCCTAGTGCAGATAAAGGGGGTTGTTTATATCACCTCAGTAGGACTTTATTATAGCTCCTTTACCACTTCCTTGGAAATTGGAATTATTCTGCCCACTACCATTTCTTTGACAGCTTCACACCAGGGACTGCCAAAGCATTTTTGCAGTAAAGGAATCCTGTCTACCATGATCACACACCACTATGCATAGGACTGGTCAGAGGATTTTGAGGAGGGCTAGCAAGATGGTGTTCTGGCATATACATCAAGTTTAACTGCTCCTTCACAACCATGTCCCTCATTGTTCACCTGCTATGGGCTCTTATTGCGTTAACTCTCTACTCAACCAGTGATGCCTGTCTTGATCCCTCATTCGTCTACTTCTCCCACAGCTTGCATTTTCTTCCACACTGTCCCTTAATGCATTGACCACCCTCCCTGAATTCATTTTTAAGGCCATTACCCTCTTCTCCTTCAAATCCCTCCATCTACTATGATGCCTATAAGAAAGTAGCCAATAATGCGCAAGGAGAGCCAGCTGGCGATAACTGACATTTGAAAGGGGAGAAAATAGTAAAAAACATGGATTGTGTGTCAGATTTTCAAAAGCACCTAAATGATTTAGGAGTACGTCCCAACAAAAGCACTCATGTTTCAAAGGCACTTTTGAAAATATCACCCATGGAGACCTGTAAGTTCTTATCAGCTCTGCTTGTGTGACTTGGCAAAGGCCACAGAGTCTGCGTCAGAGCTATGATTAGCCACTTGCTTGGTTTGCTATACCTTATGGTTTCTTGTGGTATTGAACTGCCCCGGCTTCTGGGGAAGATGATATTAGCTGCTCAGCACAGGAATTAGCTCAGCAGCAGTTAAGGAGCTTGCTGCTGTCCTCATGCCAACAAAAGTAGACTGTGCAGCACCATCCACTATAGCAGTGATGTGATCTACTGTCTTGCCAAAACCAACAACAAAAATCAAAGCATCTATGGCTTTGGTTCTGCTGGACACCGGACTGCTGGGTAACTGTATAACTGGGTGGATAACCTGTGGTCTTTAGGACTAAAATCACAAACAAGCAGACCTACAGAGTAGTTTACATAAGTTTGAAATTTAAGGTTCTTTGCATGTCTCCCAATTCAAGGGGGCCATGACCAACGACTTTGTGTGTCCATAAAGGTTGGCTCTGATATTCATGTAAAGCAATGCTCTGACTGATCACTATTAATGATAGTCACCAGCTTCTACCTTCACCATGGTAAGGAGAATAGACTCCTTTGTTTACTTATAAAGAACTTTGAAGGAAAGGTAGCATTAGTTATAATGGTGGCATGGAATTACTTTGGAGCATTTTCCACCAAACAGTGTTTTCATACTGACATCCAAGTCATGAATGTATGGATAACATTGATGACTTGGATAATGCAGTAGAGAGTATGCTTAGAAAATCTGCAGATGACACCCTGCTGGGAGGGGTTACAAGCACTTTGGAGGACAGGATCAGAATTCAAAACAACCCTGACAAATTGGAGAGTGGATCTGAAATCACCAAGGTGAAATTCAATAAAGACAAGTTCAAAGTACTTTGCATGTAGGAAGGAAAAAATCAAATGCACACCTACAAAATGGGGAATATCTGGAAAGGTGGTAGGACTGCTGAAAAGTATCAAGTGGTTATCGTGGATCACAAATTGAATAGGAGTCAACAGTATGATGCGGTCATGAAAAGGCTAATATTCTGGGGTGTATTAATAGGAGTTTCATTTGTAAAGACACCAGAGGTAATTGTCCCACTCCAGCTAGCACTGGAGGCTTCAGCTGAAATACTGGGTGACATGCTTTAGGAAAGATGTAGACAAATTGGAGAGATTCCAGATCAGAGGAAAGCAACAACAACAAAAATGATAAAAGGTTTAGAAAACCTGACCTCTTAGGAAAGGTTAAAAGAACTAGGCATGTTTAGTCTTGAGAAAAGATAATGGGAGGGGAGGGAACTGGATACAGTGTTCAAATATGTTAAGGGCTATTATAAAGAGGGCAGTGAATTGTTCTCCGTGTTCACTGAAGGTAGGACAAGACGTAATGGGCTTAAAACGGTAGTAAGGGAGATTTAGGTTAGATGTTAGGAAAACCTTTACAGCTATAAGGGTAGTTAAACTCTGGAATAATCTTCCAAGGGAGGTTGTGGAATCCCCATCACTGATGACTTTTTAAAGAACAGTTTTGATAAACACCTGTCAGGGATGGTCTAGGTTTACCTGGGCCTGTCTCAGAGTAGGGGACTGTCCTAGATGACCTCTCGAGGTCCCTTCCAGTCCTTTATTTCTGTGATTCTACAAAGCTGGAAATTGCAAAGGGGGACTGCTCATCAACTCACATCTCAGCTGTTCAAAAATGCACTCTCACACACAGATCAAAGTGTAAATTACGCCGAGTTTGCTAGCTTTGACAGAACACTAAGAAGCAATTGCCGGAGCCACATGATGATAAATGTAAGAAACATGCATCAAAATACAGATCCCTCATATCCGTGCATTAAACCAAGGGAAGAAACAACATGCAGCACATCTAGCATCAGCCAATTCCCTCTCACACCAGACAACAATAAATAAATGTCATTTTAAGAACAATCCTGTCTAAAAGAGTCTTGTTGCATGTCACTGCAATGGGGCCTTGGGAAAACCCTAGAAAGACTCCATCTCTGGCTAACATTTAATGGAAGTGACACAACTTTCCAGCAGGAGAATGGTGAAATCACATCCTGCTGGGAGATTTAGGAATTAAAATAAGCAAGAAAGACAAACAAAATGTAATGGGAATTCAGAACAAAATATCCAGGCTCTCAACAAACTACACAACATTAGTGGTAATGGTTTTCTGAGATTAACAGAGATGCATTATTTTCCACTGAAAAGTTCAAAGGTTAAGAATCCAATGGCCAGCCTAGTCCCTGAACAGGATTCTCAAGATCATCCCTTTCGCACAGAGGCCTCGCAGGGTTATACCCAGAGGAGATCAGGGCATTACTTCCACATATGGGAAGTATCAAAGGAAAGCTCCAAAGCAAAATTTGTTTTCTTGGTTAATCCAAACTGATGTGGTTGTAACATTTGAAGAAAACTGGTATAAAAACAATTCAGGCACGCTTATCCCTTTCTTAATATGGAAAGCCAATGATCTTTCTTCAGTCATACACACTAGGAAAGAGATCACCTGATGCCCACAGTCAGAAGGAATAGTGCTTGAAGAGCATATATAACAAGGACAACTTGATACCTTTTCGCTTTTAAAGAGCTTAAGGCATAAATTATTTTTATAGTAAAGGTGATTTTATTTCAAAGACATGGTGCCCATATCCCAGTGCGGGGTAAGTGCAAACACAACAGCAAGCAGAGACTAGAAAATGCTTGCTCTACTGCATACATCTGGGAGCCAATGCTCTCTTGTGTGTGGCTAACCCATAAATTTCCCACTGCTCTAGGTGCTGGTTCTGTCTCTGTTTCTCATTTTGCGTCGACAGTTTACCAGAGCACCATCCTGCTTGGCCTATGAAAATAGTTTTGGGATAGTCCATAAAGTCGGTTTGTCTTTATCGATGGATTGGAACTCAAGGCATACACTTCCATGTGTGTGTTGGCAGGAGCCACTCCATAGCACTTTCCAACAGATTTAAAGGAGGTAGATAAAACCTGCTCCCTAACATTTCACCGAAGTTGCTAATGAACTAGGGGAATTCATGCAAGCCCCCTGGTGAGAAAGCAGGCCTTTGAGTGCATGAAAGAGAATCTCACCCAACTATCACTTCAGTGGGGCACAGAGATTGCACAGCATAGCTCCTCCTCCCTCAATGGCTCTGTAGCAGAGTGGATCTCTGCTCCAGCCCTGAAGGGGTTAAAAACAGCCCAGGAAAGGGGCTGGGGCTGGAGCAAGCAGCCTGTTGAGCTGGGCTGATTGGGGGAAGTGGCAGCAGCTGGGGCCACACCCCAAACTGAGCCACAGGCCCTTATAAAAGGGCAGAGAAGCCAGGAGCCCAGAGAGTCTCTCTCTGTGTTCAGAGAGAGAAAGGCCTGGCTGCTGGAAGCTGAGATAAGGTACCTAGGGTGAAGCAGGGCTGGGGAAAGGCAGAGGAGCTGGGGAGCTCCTGCCTGGAAAGCCCCAGGCTGCGGCCTAGAATTAGGCACGGAGGTACTGGGGTTGTTGGGTGCAACCCAGGGGTAGGCCAAGGCAGCAGGTCCAAACCCCTTTGCTGATGATGAGTTACTGATACTGCAGTCTGCCCCAGGATGTGGGGCTAGACAATGACTGGCAGTAGCCTACACTGAGGCAAAGTGGGGATAGAGGGTGGGGGGTTCCCAGGGAGGGGAAACCCCTAAGGAAAAGGGGTTGCTGCCAGGGGGCACAACCCATGTAAAAGGGGCACCAGAGTCCAGGGAGGGACACGGGGCCAGTAGCAGAAGGTGGATCACGGGCCTGCAGAGGGTGCTCCAGCTGCAAGTTTGAGCTAATTCCCAGGAGTGACCAGCAGGAGGCGCCATGGGGGTAAGTCACGCCTGGTTACAGGCTCCTAGAGTCAAGATCAAAAAGGACGAGATGGGGGAAAAAATGTTATTACAGTGAGTTAAAATCTTGCAGCCACTGGCCCTCTCTTTGCCAGTGGCTCCATGATGGAGTTTGAACAGCTAGTATTAGGAGAGAATATGGAGCTCTATTTCCTCTACCTTGCAACACTACTAGCCAAGGAAAGCCCATTCTGCAAGATTGTCACCAGGCAGGAGTAACCTATTCTCCCACTAGAAGTTCCCCAAGTCCCTCAATTAAGAGAGGTCACAGACTATGCACCTCAGAAATCAAAGGGGATCCATTTTCCCTAACCAACCACCCAGCCCTCTACCAGAAAGGACCCAACTCCTGACCTGACCAACTAGCTCATAGGTAGAGGCTGTTGGAAAAATCACCCACCATCAGTGTGGGTGCAAGGAGCAGCCCCAAGACAATGGAGGAACCTCCATAAGATACTGTGAAAGGGGAAGGATTTATTTTGTGGTGGTTGGGGAGTAATGTACACAGAATGCCGCATGTGTCATTGATTAATGCAGACATTTCAAGGGAGCTGTTTCTTAAGACACTGGCATCACAACATTAATTTGAATGGCCAAGAGGACTCAATACAATCTCCTCCCACACCTTTAAAACTAAAGCTGTTTGGATCTTTTTTCCTCTGGTCTTCTCTCTCTCTCTCTGAGAGTCTCTTGCCCATCGTAGGGTTTTATACTGGCATACATCACCCTATTATCTGAGCGCCTTCCACATAAACTCACAGGGCTAGCCAAGTGCCAGAGATTCAGTGATCTACATACACACATGCTGGGCTCTTCTGTCGACCTCACCTATTAGCAGGAGGTATCTAATGCTACAGCCATCTCTGGGGTGGAACAGGTAAGCTCTTTAGCAGCACACAGGAACAAAAAATATTTCAGAACAGGAAGTGAATATTAGTATCTCCAACAGAAGTTACAGGGGAAATTTAGGTAGGGAGAATTTGACATGCAACTAGTAATCCACAAAAATATATATTCAAATATTGTTAAAGCTCTAACAGAGGCAAATAAATATTTGCCAGAGTCCTTAACTTACCCCGTTGCACCTAGGTGCTGTAGCATGATAATACATCACTATCACGAGGTCAATACAATAGTGAGTTATTGTAAAGCAGCTCTTTAGCTCAAGAATTCCTTTCTTCTGTTTAATGTTTAATTCACAATTTTCAATAGTATAAAGATGTCTACATTGAGAAGTTTTTTTTATATCAAGCTTTTAACAACATATGGTGGTTTATTTTTGAAAAGGGAGAGGGAGGCCTACAAAAATATTATCTCTTTAGCAGTCTGAACAGTGGCCCCACCACTACACAGTGCAACTCCCTAAACAGGAACCATAAGCTTGGAAGAAAGTATTTTTATCTTCTATAAACACATCTGGTATAGCTGACCTACATGATTATTAGCACCCTCCCAAGATCTGCAGTAATTAAATATCTCATAACACTTTTCACAGAAGTTGGGGTGTTATCCTTTGACACAGGCAAATGTTCTGCCTTCTTAAATTCCTCTTGCAATTTCAAACAGATAATTATTCTTCACTTCCTGTTATAAATGGTTATGAAGTGTTGCTGTATGCTGCTAAACAGCTGCTGCATTCATCCCACAGGTTACAGCATTTCTGTGGCTGGTGAAGTGATCTCAACATGTAGGATCCGATTCTCCAAAGCTTTTCACCTTGGATCATCACTTATGCATGTATACAGTAGATGTAAATCATTTCCCTTTTGATTTGGCAGCATTTTACACGCAGGTGGTGCAAGTGTAAATTACTGTCTAAGGCACAAAGTAGTGATGAATCAGGCCCATATGGCGCAAGTGCTTTGAAGTCTTTCAGGAAGAAAAGGTGAGATAGAACATGTAAAAGTTATTTGCATAATACCATGGCAGATTTCAAAAGACTGTCTTTTCAGCAGAATTCCACTGTCTTCTGAGCTTGTGGAAATTCTTCTGAAACAGTCTTTTGATGGATGTTCAGATACTATGATAATGAGCTCTATGTAACTGCCAACACAGGTAGAAGATTAATCTTCCATATCACTGAAAGTCCTTAATGCGTCTATTCAATGTATTGTAGTCCCCTTTGAGGCCTACAAGCAAAGATTTTGAGTTGAAGCTTTTAAATGACATTATGGAAGTGAGACAAGGTGGGTGAGGTACTGTCTTTTATGGGACCAACTTCTGTTGGGTGAGAGAGAAGCTTTCGAGCCACACAGAGCCCTGAAAGAAAATTGTGTGGCTTGAAAGCTTCTCTCTCACCCAACTGAAGTTGGTTAATGAAACAAAGATAAAAAGATTACCTCACCTACCTTGTCTCTCTAATATCCTCAGACCCACATGGCTACAACCACACTGCATACAATTCTGGGAGTCCTACAAGACCTGCTGTCTGCACTAGGGCAATTTCCCCAAATATTCTAACTTGTTTAAAAACCTAGTTCAGCTCCAAGAGATTTAAAACGGTTTGGGGCATAATATAGACCACTTTTGGTGACTTGAGCCATAAAAGTGGAAAAGTTGAATAATTTCAAAAAACAGCTCTACCAGAAGTGGCGAATGAATATCTAGGACAGTGAAAATCTCATTCTATAAATTTGCAAATTATACATTTTTAGCTAAGAGGATAAACTTCACAAACAGTGCTATCAAATTTCCCTTAATAAACAGCCAGTTTATTTACCAATGTTAACACTATAAAAGAATATATTTTCTATGATTGAATAGAATTAAATTAATTAATAATTAATTAATACAATTCTAGCATTGTTGTGCCACTCTGTGTATGTCAACATTAAACAGTGAAATGTTTACTATGATTCGGACCACAACTAGTTAACTGTAGAGGCTAATTTCTAACTAACTCTACAAGCTGACTTTTTTCAATCAGCATTGTAATTGGCACATCTGCAGACAGGAAATCCTCAACACTACTAAGTTTCCCAGTCTATTATCTGAGACACCTGGTGTGGGTGTGTTGATACAGAGAAAATACAATGAATCATACCCTGACTGCCCATCAATTAACCAGCTTTAACAGTTAATGTGTTTAATTCTTAAAAGGTGGAGAGGAAAAAGTGAACACTGAGGAAACTTCAGTTGTTAGTTTCCAGAATATAAAACAAATTTAGTTATTCTAACGTTGCTTTCTAATATTTAACTTTACTTTGAATCAGAGCAGTGAACTGGATTTACATTTCAACTGACGTGCAGTAGTATATTAGTTAGCTTTAGAGATTATGGTTAAGGCTAAAGACAGGTTTCTTTTATCAGCACAATTTTAAAACAGCTCCCACTTCCAACTCTGCCAAATGTAATTCAATCCACCAGAAACTCACAGGTGTGACTATACACCAGGGTAGAATTTTACTGGAAAGTCTGAAGCCAATCAGATAAGATGTTTGGGAAACTTGCAGGTGTAAAAAATGAAATGATCTCAGTTCTTGAACATTTTTCTAAAGGTTTCAGGCTTGTCACAACTCTAAAACAGCATGAGCTTTTTGGTCTGCACAAATACTTGTACCTTTGTTCAGTTATGGGAGAAGGGAATTAGTTATTAAAATAGCTTTTAATGGACTTTAAAGAACCCCATTACTCTCAGATGGAGAGCCACAATACTAACACAACAAAGCAAAAGTTGATCAGGATTTATAACCTACATCCCTCTCTCTGCGTTATAGGGATACAAAAAAGTTAGTTTAACTCAGAAGAAAAGATAACTAGGATGGCACCTGTGGTTTATCGGACAGTCCACTGAGTGATGTAAGGACATCCAGTTCCTATCAATGACCTACTTAGTAAGCTTAGGCAAATCACAATCTCTTTGGTTCTGATGAAGTGGGTTCTAGCCCATGAAAACTTATGCCCAAATAAACGTTAGTCTCTAAGGTTCCACAAGGACTCCTCGTTGTTTTTGCTGATACAGACTAACACGGCTACCACTCTGAAACCAACCATTATAATGCAATATCAAGAGAGGAAAGAGTATCGTAAAAGTATTATAATTAGAATAATAATGAAATCATGGTAAAAACTGTTTTTTTTTCCAGTGTCAGAGTTCTTGAGCAATAAGTTTAAATCTTATCTGGTCTGTTAAACGCAATCTGTTAGCCAGATTTCTCCCCGCTTCAGCTGATGTATCCTGCCATAGATATGCATGGAGCTTTACAAAAATCGAAGGCAATAGGTCCCATACTCCAAAAAGAGTACAATCTAAATAAGGGAACATAGCAAGTGAAGGCAAATTGATAATGATAGTGATGGCAGAGTCATGGGAGGTGAGGCAGAAAAAATGTTTTCCATTCCATGTACTGGAAGCTTGATATTATACATTACTCAATACTTTGGACTCTACACGAATATGCTTGGTATTTTCTATAACATTTGATGTAACTGAAGTGGAAAACCTGACTGATTTCATTCTTGATTATAAAGTTTTTGGTGACTAGTTTAATGGCTTGGAGGCTGCCATGCATTTCTGTATATAGGACTGATTCAGCAGTCAGCTCTCACGCCTCAGGCAAGAGCAGTTTAGGTGAGTGGAGGACAAACAGTTGAGCTCTTCACTGGGAGAGTCCGAGATACACAAATATGTCCAGCTACCAGATTTCCTGTGAGATGTTGGGGTTCTTAGAGAAGGCTGCTTCTCACTCTCTCCTAACTGGATGCTGAGCACTGTAGTGGAGGACTTGGAGTTTAGAGGCAGCTAGCAGAAACGGCAGCCCCCTTGAACATCAGGATAAAAGGGAACTTTTGGACTGTAACTGAACAAGTCAAGCATAGGAGAGTGCGAATCAATGGTCAGGTGCTAAGTCCTGTAGAGGGGCAGGCTGTTTGACACCACACAACACCAGGGGTGAGGGATTTCATTTCAAGAGTGGAAAGCATTTTTAAGAAGCAGTTATTTTAAAATGATCTAATTTACCTACTGCCCACATCACTGTGTCAAAGTCATCCATTTCTTCTTTGCCTGAGTCAGCATGTTTCCAGGTAACTTGCAGTTTGCCACTCTTCAGCTTTTCAACTTTACTTGGGGTGCATTTCTTTAAAAATCTTGTACCACACGATTCCATGTAATCAGTTACTAAGAAGGACATTTGCTGTGAAGTAAAAAAACCTAAACATTTTTTTATTTAAAAACAAGCAACTTTTAAGTCTTCTCAAAAATCCACAACTCATTCATGCTCATTAAAACCTAGTGAATACATCAACCATGTCAAGCATACTTTATTTCAAACCTATGCAACCTTGTAGCTTCCTAAAAAAAAAAAACCAAAAAAAAAACCTGATCATTTTGATTTAAACAGCTGTCCCCTGAGGACCTTTTTCTTTGTTTGGGCTGGCCTTGCCTTAGAATACACCACCTCTAGCCTCATTCAAATTGCATAGGAAATAGAGAATGTAAAATATCAGTGTGTAAAAATACAATTACAATTTTTTTTCTACCATTAACAGAAAACCTAATGTTCATGCCTTGGGATTTCTCATGCTGTGCCAGAGAAATCCAGTGAACCTGACAGAACTTGGAGATTTCTCACATGACAGACAAACTGAGGTCCTGACAAACTACAGTGGCAGGATAAAGATTCACTATAATTTTAAGAATCAGTATATTTACACCCACTGCAAGTCACGTCTTACAGCACAAGTCACACTTTGGCCTTAATTTTTAATTCTCCTGTTTTACTAGATCTCACTGGTTTCACAGACACATTCTGACCACAGCCCAAACACTGGGCTGATCACGAAGGTAAGTCTTTATATTTATCCATGGCAAGAGCTGGTTTTTCAACAAAGCATTGCATCAAATATTCCATAATCAATTAGTGATGTGGTACGCTGTGGTATAATTCCCTTGTATACAATCAGCTTGGGGGCCTTGCTACATAATTTAACTCCAATGTGCTACGCTACAAGGGGCCTGAAAGGGCTAGAATGCATGATCATTTTGCTATTAATCGAGACCATCTCAAATAAGATGACACAAATGCTAGAAAATTCCTTTTAGTTTCAGTTTTGCCTTTTGGTGTTTACATACCTGTGTTTTTTCATTACCCGCTACAGATCTTTTGATGCATCTTTGGCCCAGTATATTACCAGTTAGGTGGTAGACATGTCATCATCCTTACTGACATAAGTGTACACATACCAGTATGTGTCTTTTATATACAGGGTACGATTCCCAAACTCCAGTCTTGTTTACTATCTGTACCCTCTATTTTGTTTTGTAGGGCATCTATGACTACTATATCTCTTTAATAAAGCTGCTCTTAGACAGCACTGCTTCTGCAGAAGGTGACTAACATTATCCTACATACACCACTCCCCTCTGGGCAAGCAGCAAGGAAAAACTGGAGAACCACAGATGTGTGAGTGGACTGAATTATGTCGCTGCTTACTTTCAGATAAAGAACAGTGTGTATGACAGCTCTGATGTCCTACTTACAAGCAACTATTCAAAATAGTCAGACTGGGATTTTAAAACTGTTCAGTGTTGTGTAGACAGCCAACATCATCTACTGTACTGAGCATGGCCAGTAAGTCCCAAGATGAAATCCTTATTCCCTCAACAGACCTATTGCATAGCCTTGTGATAGCACACAGAAGAAATGCTCACTCTTGGCTTATATGTTAACATTTTATTTTCAAGCTAAGTTGTGGCTGGCCTTTGCTTTACTGTATTGCCAATGTTATTTCTCTTCTGAAACCTGGTATATCAATATCATCAGGCTCAACCTAGTTACAGTCTGACTACACCTATCTCCAGACCTGTTTTGACTCCATTCCTACTCATGTTTAAATTATCCCATGTGTTGTTTCTATTCATATAAAACAAAGTTCCACAGGAAAAGGACATTCTCTAACTGTTTTGTAAACGGCTCACACATTCATGGCACTCTATGAATACCCTAAGATTTTATGGATTTACAGGTGTAGACTTCATAGCAAGATGAGAATAAACCACAGAATATTAGCAGGTTTAGGCTATATTTTGTGCCTTGTTTCAAATTCTTGAGATTTAGCCATATTTTAAAATCATCTGCCCCATCCCATTTCCACAGAAATATGGAAAATATTTTTAAAAAGTTTATACTTCTAAAGCAACCCACAATAATATTTAACATGCAACAATTATGGATATCTACTATATACAACTGTTTACAAAAAGCAACTAATTACAGTGAGTGACAGCTATAGCTAGTGTTGCATATTGGTTTCAATTCTAAGCCTCTGTTTTCAGATCATGAACTTTGCAGCTGGAAGGATGAAGCCTTTGGAATTTTTTCGGCCTGTTATCTGAATGAAAGAGAATTACTTGGAAAGTTTAAGCAAGAATGGTTCAGCCAGTACAAGAGTGGAAATTAAGCTAACTTTGGAGAGAGGTTCTTTGATGCTTTGAGCCATGGGACAACCAGAGCAAATCAAATTGGTCACTTTCCTCTTGCTTGAATTAAGCAGAAAATAAAAAAGTAGTACAGTCTAGTGGTCTGACTACAATACTGAGTCAGGAAGAACCAAGTTCTAATGTCAGTTCTGATCCAATTTCCTTTGTAGTCTTGGGCAAGTCACTAGACCTCCCCTCCACACATCCCCCTTTGTAAAATTGAGTTAATATTTATAACACACCGACAAGGTAATATTTTGTGAAGGAAAGTGCTGCTATTTACAGAGAAAAACAAAAACACCCCACACATCTCAAAAGATTTAAGCTATACTGATGGTTACCTGATCAAACCCTCGAAGTGGGATACTTCTGACCATGACCGTGGTATCCTGTCCAATGCCTGTGAGAAAACCGGCACACTCAAGGGACACATCTTTTGAATAATCAATTAAAGGAATATAGATTACATGATTTCAGATGAAAAACAACCAAAACAAGGGTATTGCCACAACAAGACTTGGGTTATTCTAATCAATGGAATATCCATGCCAATGACGTTGCTGTTGTATAAAAGAAAGAACGAAAGCAAACTAGCATTCATATTACAGGAAACTTCATAGATAAATGTTTGCAAGACCCTCAGACTGCACCATCATCTGATCTGAATTCTTGTGATTGTCCTGCTCAAAATGCAATTAATGTAGTTTAATCACTGATGCAGGTAAACAGTTTAAGAGTGGGGGAATTTAGACAATTGAGCCTTCACAGAAAAGACAAAATATGCCAGTCGTAATCATAAATCATTACAGCTTTTACAAAGGATACAGCTGGCTCCAACCACCAACCTGTTACAGAAAAAAAATATAGCAGTGGAATGAGCTTGTGCATATTTTCACACAATTGATACAAAATTATTTTCTGGTGTGTAGTATGATTATAAGATTACAGGTTTGAACTGCACATTTGACATTGTTAGATGGAAACAGAGTGTGGTTTTCAAATTAAAACATAAAGAAATGCTAAAAAGTGTCAGATTTCATTCCGAACCTATTTTATTAATGAAAAAAATGGATAGGTTTATAAAAAATGGAGTTGTTTTTATCTTGTGAAATAAAAGATCTAAACCACGTTCTGAAAAACAAAACTGATAAAAGCACACACACGCAAAGTGGGAATAACGAGGGGTTAAAATGAATCATGACTAAACTCATTTATTGGGTTGCAAATTGCAGGTGAAAGCTGGCTGCTTGGAGCAAAACTGTTTTTTGCTTATGTTCCAACATAGACGTTGATGTTAAGTTAGACTGTAAGCTTTCGGGACAGGGACCATCACTTACTGTGTATTTGTACATAGTGCAGTGGGGTCCTGATCCATATTGGGGACTCTAGGTGCTATCACAATACAATTAATAAATAGACACACAAAATGGGATTGCAACAAAAGTAGAGGATCTGACACTCTTCTAGCATGGATTTTGTAGACCTCTATCATATCCCCCTTTAGTAGTCTCTTTTCTAAGCTGAACAGCCCCAGTCTTTTTAATCTTTCCTCATACAGTAGCTGTTCCATATCCCTAATCATTTTTGTTGCCCTTCTCTGTACTTTTTCCAATTCTAGTATATCTTTTTTGAGATGAGGTGATGAGAACTGTCTGCAGTATTCAAAGTGTGACCGTACCATGGATTTAAATAGGGCATTATGATATCTGCTGTCTTATTAACTAACGTTTTCCTATTGGTTCCCACCATTCTGTTAGCTTTTTGACTGCCACTGCATGCTGAGCAAATGTTTTCAGAGAACTATCCAAAATTACTCCAACAGCTCTTTCTTAACAGTTTATTTAGACCCCAGCATTTTGTATGTTTTTCAATGTGCATTACCCTGAACTTATCAACATTCAATTTCAGCTGCTCTTTTGTTGCCTGGTCAGCCAGTTTTAAGAGATCCCTTTGTAACTCTTTGCACTTGACTTTGAACATAACTATCTTGAGTAATTTTATACTGTCTGCACTCTTTGCTACCTCACTGTTTATCTCTTTTCCCAGATTCTTTAAAACATATTCTTGAGGTTTGGGGAGAGAGGGATAGCTCAGTGGTTTGAGCATTGGCCTGCTAAACCTAAGGTTGTGAGTTCAATCCGTGAGAGGGGTCTGGGGCAAAAATCAGTATTTGGTCCTGCTAGTGAAGGCAGGGGGCTGGACTCAATGACCTTTTAAGGGCCCTTCCAGTTCTAGGAGACAGGTGTATCTCCAATTATATTATAGAAGATGCTGAACAGCACTGGTCCCAGTAAAGCTACTTGGGGGACCCTGCTATTTACCTCTTTCCACTATACAAACTGACTATTTATTCCTACCCTTTGTTTATTCTCTCTTAACCAATTACTGGATCCAGGAGAGAACCTTTCCTCACCTACTTCGCTTAAGAACCTTTGGTGAGGGATCTTATCAAAGGCTTTCTGAAAGCCAATGGATTACCATCATCCACATTTGTGGACACCCTCAAAGAATTATAAGAGACAGGTGAGGCACAATTTTCCTTCACAAAATCCATGTTGACGCTTCCCCAACAAATCATGTTCAGCTATGTGTTCGATAAGTCTGTTCTTTACTATAGTTTCAATCCATTTGCCCGATACTGATGTTAGGCTTACTGGCCTGTTATTGCCAGGATTGCCTCTGACATCTTTTATAAAAATCAGTGTTACATTAGCCATCCTCCAGTCATTTAGTATAGAGGGTGATTTAGGTGGTTACATACCTCAGTTAATGTTTTGCAATTTCATATTTCAGTTCCTTCAGAATTCTTGGATGAATATTATCTGGTCCTGGAGAGTTAATACTGTTCAATTTATCTCTTTGTTCCAAAATCTCCTCTATAGACATCTCAATCTAGGACAGTTTCTCAGATTTGTCACCTAAAAGAATGGCTCAGGTGTGGGACTCTCCCACATATCATCTACAGTAAAGACCGATGCAAAGAATTCATTTAGCTCCTCCGTAATGACCTTGTCTTACGTGAGTGCTCCATTAGCACCTGGATTGTCCAGTGGCCCGGATGATTGTTTGGCAGGCTTCCTGCTTGTGATGTACTTACTTTTTTTTTTCCGTTAGTTTGTGTGTCTTTTGCTAGTTGCTCTTCAACTTCTTTCTTGGCCTGACTTACTAAACTTTTATACTTGACTTGCCAGAGTTTTTATTCCTTTTTATTTCCCTCAGCAAGATTTGACTTCCAATTTTTAAAAAATGTCTTTGCCTTTAACTGCCTCTTTTACTCTGTTTAACCATGGTGGCATTTTTTGGTTCTCTTACTTTTTTTTTTTTTTTTTAATTTAGGGTATACATATAGTTTGAGCCTCTATTATGTTGTTTTCAAAAAGTTTCCATGAAGTTTGCAGGCATTTCACTCTTGTGACCATCCCTTTTAATTTCTGTTTAACTAGCCTCCCCATTTTTGCGTAGTTCGCCTTTTTGAAATTAAATGCTACTGTGGTGCATGTCTCTGGTATTTTCCCCTCTGCAAGGATGGTCTAACACATAGAGGTCTATACAAACATGAAATGGTGTGGAGAACATGAATAAGGAAGTATTGTTTACCCCTTCACATAACACAAGAACCAGGGGTCACCCAATTAAATTAATAGGCACCAGATTTAATACAAACATAAGTAAGTACCTCTTCACATAATGCATAGTCAATCTTTGGAACTTGTTGCCAGGGGATGTTGTTTAGGCCAAAATTATAACCGGATTCAAAAAATAAATAGATACGTTCATGGAGGATAGATCCAGCAAAGGCTATTAGCCAAGATGGCCAGGGATGCATCCACACTCTAGATATCCCTGTTTTTACAAATGCCTGTAATAGCACCTCATTCAGTGCAGCCCTAATCCTGACAGAGAGATACTAGCAACAGAGGGGCTGTTTCAAGGACACAGATTCCTTGCTCCATTGACAATGTTCAGTGGGGAACATTTGGTACTGTATTTCGAACTCAGAATTCACAAATGCGGCCGGAAGAGCACTACGGTTTTCCATCTTCAGGGAAGATTCCCACCTCCAATTCAGAGGTTAATAGTCCCCAACCTAGAACAGCTATTTCATGCCTCACAGCAACCACAGACTGAAAAAAAAGAAAATCTTGTCTGTTTGACAAGCATGCTAAATCCTTTACTTAGAACACAGTATTTCATCCTCCTTTAATGAAGAAGGTACTGCTTAAGGATTGTTTGTAGAGCATATATCTCTGAAAGAAGTCACCTGTGATGTCCCTGGTCTTGAACCCTACCCTGGGAGTCCCTGGCCTCCACCCAATGGCTACTGAAACTAGGTGGGCTAGGACTAGAACTATCGCCCCAGCCAGGCCCCCATCCACAGGAGCTCTGATTGGAGGATCGCCCAGCTCCACCAATTGGTCCAACTACATTATCTAAGCCAGGAGGAGGAGCAGGAAGTTTGTCCGAGCACTAAGACAGTTTCCTGTTATGGCTGCATTGGACCTTGCACCCAGTCTCATTCCTGCTCTGCTCCTGACTCCTCTCTTACCTGCACCTTATCTCCTGTTCTCACCTTGCTTCTACTCCATTCTTGATCACTGCCTTCTCCTCCCCTCCACTCATTGGAGACCAGACCCAGCTCTGACCCCAGCCTCTACCTTCTGATCCTGATCCTTAGCTCTGGCATTTGGCATCTGACCTCAGCTTCGATTCCTCGTTCTGACTCCGGCTTAACCCCTGGCTGTAATAACTGGCAGTTGACTCTGATGTGGATCCATGCCTTCATTCCCCAACCTGGACTGCTGTTCTGCCCACTAGACCTGACTCCTGCTATAACTACTAGGCAAGACTGCCTACATCCTGGTCCATAAGAGCACCTTGACAGTAGAAAACTGATAAATAGTGTAACTGTGTTTGGATTTAAGAAATAAAGTAACATAAATTCTCTCAAATAAAATTGAAAAAACCCTGCTCAACATCAGTCAAATGTTGTACAGTAAATGACAAATCCTAGACAGGGCAAATTTAGTTGTGGGTGGCCTAGTGAAATTAGCTCTTTGGGGGTTTTTTTGGAAGAGGCAAGGTGATGCTAGAATGGATAATTCTAATGGCAGAGCTAATCCCTACAAGTACTAATAATATAATTACATTTTTAAAAATGGCTACTCTAAGAATAACTTTCTGGGTGCCGTGCAGAGGCAACTCATGTTCACCAAAATCATGAGAGCTGGGTGACAGAAATGTGCCTGGAGTTATCATCTGAAACAACATGGATAAATCTTGTGAAGACAGGTGAAGCTTGCAACTGTCCAGTTAATGTAAAGTATCACTTAACTTCTATAAATAGATGGGCTCAGGGGATCAGACCAAGATTTGGTTAACTAAAAAAATCTGAAAAGGATAGACTATCCAGTCCAGGAGACTTGCAAAGTATAGGCTTCTTTTAGTCTCCCATTTAGTACATTAATAAGCATTTCCACACCCCTAGCAACAAGCTTAATAAACTGTCGATGAGAAAATGACTGACACTCTTAAATCTCCCTTGAAAACCTGCATTAGTTACAGAATCTGGAATTTAAAATTCAGGCCATTATTCTAACACAAACAAAAAAATGTAGAATAGCAGAAGTCATACCAGGGGCGAGGGGTTTCCTTAATTTGAATGCTAAGCACCTATTTGCATTCAAAATGCAGACAGGACAAAATAGCAGCACTGACTGAGCTTATAAATATTATTCAAAAGCTCTTTAAGGAGCTCATGTTTATTGAATTAGTGATTTTTATTTTTAAAGAAAACAGTTAATATAATACAACTGTATTGTACCACTGATTCTATAGGAGCTATTAGCTCTTTTTTATTGTTTAACTATTGTTAAAATTTTAGATTTATATATATTTTGGCTTTTACCACATTATTTTCAGGTAACACTCAAATACGTAGTCAGTCTGTCTCTGAAGACTATATATATCAGGATTTTCTTGCTTTAGCTTATTATAAAGAGTTTGGATAATCCTGGATTTACGCACGCTGCTATCTATTAAACCACATCCCTTTTAGAACCTGAGAGTGAAATCTGGTACTACATTCTGTTGTTTTTATATTCTTAAATCCTATTGTTTGGCAATAAATTCAACCCACTCCTATAATTTAACAAAAACTATATTTAAAGAACAAAAGTTCACTAATTAAGGAAATTCCCCATTAAGGATCAAAATACCTAGATAGGTATTATATGGGATTCAATAAGGAGGCATTCAGGTAGTCTCCATTTTTTACATTGATCTTTGGTTTACATCCAGGCTTTTAAAAGAAATTTAATGGTATCTGAAGCAGGGGTCAGAAGTATTTTTAACATCTGGTTTGGCTTTTTTAACATCCACCTACCTTTTCTGTTTCTAGAAAGATAAGGCTTTTAGAACGTAAGGAGCAATGCCACCACAGACAAGACAGAAGGAGGCAACAGCTGCCTGAAGATAATCCATTGAATAGAGGTATTCTTCCACCAGTGGTTTTCCTCAATTAACTCTAAAGCTTCAAGTGCCAACAGAACGCTCCCTTGCTGCAAACTGTACAGACGCAACATTTAAAGAGACGGGATCATAAGAGGGCCAATACATTTCCAAGATCAACCTGCAATAAAAACATCTGTATTGTTTTTTCCTTTTGTGTTTTGCCTAACTATTGGTTTAAGCAGAATTTCCCAGGATGGTGCTTGATGCAGCATATTTGACATGGAAATAAGATATTGTATTTTGCCTTAATATTAAAGATACGTGTAATATAAAATGCTGAATGTAGATATAGATTTTTGCATAAAAAGGTATAACTGGTTTTAAAATACTTTGAAAATTGGCAGAGCCATTAGCCCTCATGAAAACGTACTGGTTTGAATGTTTCAAAACACTAACACAAGAAAGCCTTTAAAAAAATAAAAAAACTGAATACACATTGCATTTAAAAACAATTAAACTTTAGTGAAACAGTGTGGTCCAGTGGAGAGGGCATCAAAGTGAGGGTCAAGGAATCAGGGGCTCTGCCACTGACTTGCTATGTGGCCCTGGGAAGTCCCATCTCTATTCTCTGAGGCCATGAGGGAAACTCAGGTTTGATAGGTGCAACTCCCTCCACTTCAGGGTTTTTGTTATGGCATGAGCAAGGGTGATGCAGAACTGGCAAGGGAAAGTACATCTGGCAAGGGAAAGAGCAAGTTAAAAATCACTTAGAAAAGTTAGATGCCTGCAAGTCACCAGGGCCTGATGAAATGCATCCTAGAATACTCAAGGAGTTAATTGAGGAGGTATCTGAGCCTCTAGCTATTATCTTTGGAAAGTCATGGGAGACGGGAGAGATTCCGGAAGACTGGAAAAGGGCAAATATAGTGCCCATCTATAAAAAGGGAAATAAAAACAACCCAGGAAACTACAGACCAGTTAGTTTAACTTCTGTCCAGCGACAGAATAATGGAGTCAAAGTAATTACAAGAAATCTATCTGCAAACACTTGAAGGTGGTAAGAGATAGGAATAGCCAGCAATGGATTTTGTAAAGAACATCGCGAGTCGTCAAACCAATCTTGAATAGCTTTCTTTGATAGGAAATAACCGAGCCTTGTGGAATAAAGGGAGAAGCAGGGTGGATTGTGGTCATCTCACCTAGAACTTTTAGTAAGGCATTTGAATACGGTCTCGCATGATATTCTTATCGATAAACTAGGCAATACAATTAGAGAGGAGGCTAGCTATATCCCCAGGTGGGTGCATAACTGGCATGGATAAACGTCTCGAGGAGAGTAGTTATTAAATGGCTCCACTCCTGCTGGAAAATATAACAAGTGGGGTTCCGCAGGGGTCTGTTTTGGACCGGCTCTGTTCACATATCTTCATCTAACGACTTACGATGTTGGCATAGAAAGTACGAAGCTATTAAGGTTTGCGGCGACGAGATACCAAAACTGGGAGGGGATTGCAACTGCTTGGAGGACAGGGTCCAAATTCAAAATGATCTGGACAAATTGGAGAATGGTCTGAGGTAAACCGGAACTGCAAGTTTCAATAATAAAGCCAGTAAATGCAAATGTGCTAGCCATTAGTAAAAGGAATCAATCAGTTTCACACTACAATGATATGCAAGAAGACTGTCTAGGAAGGAGTATGGTGAGACAAGAGATCTAAGGGTCATAGGGGTAACCAACAACTAGCAAATGGAGTCAAACTAGTGTGATACAGAGTTGCAAAAAAAGCAAACCATGATATGCTAGGAGCATTAATAGGTGGTGTTTTGTAAAGAGAAACGCTCATTCTAATAAGCCGCTCTACTCTGCGCTGGTATGCAGGACCCTCCACCTGGGTATATCAATTCGTGTCCTATCTTCTTTGGCAGCTGCATCAAGAAAGATGATGAGAGAAATTTGGAGGAGGGGCCAGAAGAAGAGCAACAAGAATAGATTAAAAGGTCTTAGAATCATGAACCTACTGAAGGCAAGCGCTGAAAGAATGGTGTATATTTAGTTTGTGAAATAGAGAAGCCTGAGGACATGAATAGCAGTTTCAGGTTATCCTAAGATGTCATCAAGGAGGGGAAACTTGTTCACCTGAGGCCTCTAGATAGAACAAGAAGCATGGCTTAAAAATGGCAGCAAAGGACGAATTTACGTTAGGACATCTAGAAAAAGTATTCACACTGTCAGGGTAGTTAAACACTGGAATAAATTGCCTAGGGAGGCTGTGGAATCTCCATCTCTGGAGATATTTAAGAGTAGGTTAGATAAATGTCTATCAGGGATGGTCTAGACGGTATTTGCCATGAAGGCAGGGGACTGGACTCGATGACCTCTCGAGGTCCCTTCCAGTCCTAGAGTCTATGAATCTAATGACACCCAGGAGCCACATCTCAGGCTAATTAAAGGGCACTATCATCTGGCGAGTGGAGCTAGAGCACAAGGTGTGTGAGAAAATGGAAGCTCCAAAATGGTCCTGAAGAACATCTACCTAATCCCTACGACAATTTAAACAGCAGTAAGAGGCTGGGGGAACAGGTGGCGCTAAAAGGGAAACTCAAAGTGGTACATGTCAAAATTCAGTAAATAATTTATCACTCTCAGAGATAAATTTGCCCAGTGCTAGGGCACCTCGATTTATCTCTGAATGGAAGGTGCACCTTCCTTCTCTAGCACACAATGGGCCAACATTGCCTACAGCAATTGCAAACGCTGAAAAATACAACACAGTCTCTATTAGGAAATAGTCACAAGAAGTAGAACAAGGACTTGCGCATACATTGCTCCCCTCTTTTATTAGATGAGAAGTAGATGCAAGTCAGTGGCCATATATAACATCAGTAGTTAATCTAATTTACAGCCTCTCCTACAAACCAACAGGCTCCTTGACATCTTCAGTGTCAAAAAGGCAGGATTAAAAGCCAGAACACAGCCCCTTCACACCTGCCAAGTCTCTCTCATTTGGAGGAAGACTCCTTCAGTTTGGATTGATTTTATGGCAGTCTTTCAGTTCTTGCTATTGGTGTGAAGGATTTTATTGTGTGTATATATCAGGGGATTTTTAAGGCTCTTAGGTTGGTTGGTTGCTGATCTGGTCTGGTCTGGTCGTTTTTAAGTCTCCCTTAGAAAAATAATTGAAGATTGACAGCCCTGTAATTTATATGTTGCTAAATACAAGAGATATGTAAAAAATAGCAGAATAATTAGAACCCAGATCAGAATGCAAACAAAAGGCGTTAAACTGAACCTTGGGAATATTTATAAGGGAAATAAATTGGACAGAAAAAACCCTTCTGAATGTGAACAGCTCCCTCCTTCATCAGTTTCACCACAGGCTGATAAAGTACAGAAATGCTACTGTAGCCCCTCAAGGCTTATTTTGACTAAAGCTTAGGAATGCAACATATAAACACTAGACTCCCACATTACACTGTTACAACTTGCATTAACAGCGACTGGACAAAAGCCACATTTTCATAGAAACATCTTACAGGGATAAATCTTGTGTTTAGTTTTTTTTTTTAAAACAATTTCCTCACATAAATCATGCTCTCCCAATTGAAGAGGTGACTGATATACTGCAAACAACTGCAGATTTAGTTTCCTTTTAAACTGTACTGAAGGTTTCTGTTTATCTGTTGATGTTTAACTGAAGACACACTGCATTTCTGTATTCAAAGTACCAAAACTGTGAATGGCACCTACATTTTGTTTGAAAATAGCAATTTCAGGTTCCTCAGGTGATAGAGATCTATTTAGTTCCTGAAATCAGCTCACTAGAGAAAGTTAAAAATCTTTATTTGGCTAGAGCACTGGCAATCACTTACTTCCTATAGTTACTTGTATTGTGGAGTCCCAAGCACAAATCAAGACCCCACTGTGCCAGATGCTATACAAACAGAGAATAAAAAGATAGTGCCTGTCCCAAAGAGCTTACAATTTAGTAGACTAGAAATCTCTGCTACTAGTTATTTCACCTACGCACAGAACTTCACCATAAAGTGTTTACTGTAACTGCCACATTGTTGTGCATTGAAATTTTGGGGTTTTCTTTATGAACACATTTTTACTATTTTCACTAGTTTGCAATGTATAGATGAGTTTTGTCTAACAATTTTGTATTAAGTTACATATATCAAACTAGTATTTCTAGTCTGAAGTAGCCAAAAAGAACAGATTAAGAGAATGATAAACATGACGACATCACCTTCTATGTTCTTTGATTTGCTGTCTAAGTAGCAGTACCAGTTTAGAGTAAACACTAGCAAAAAGAAACTGGACTGTGTTTTACCAACTTATTTCAAACATACACAAAAGAGTCTCAGCAAAGAATAACAATATGGCATTAAATTCTAAGCACTTGCTGCCCTCTTGTGGTTTCTCTTTATAACTGCTATAATTAAAAAAAAAAAGCTACATGCTACCTCGATATAACGTCACCCGATATAACACGATTTTGGATATAATACAGTAAAGTAGTGATCTGGGGAGGGGGGCAGGGCTGCACACTCTGGTGGATCAAAGCAAGTTCAATATAACACTGTTTCACCTATAACACAGTAAGATTTTTTGGCTCCCAAAGACAGCATTATATCGAGGTAGAGGTGTATCTTCATCTAGGACAGGGATAGACAACCTATGGCATGCGTGCCGAAGGCGGTACACTTGCTGATTTTCAGTGGCAATCACACTGCCTGGGTCCTGACCACTGGTCCAGGGGGCTCTGCATTTTAATTTAATTTTAAATGAAGCTTCTGAAACATTTTAAAAACCTTATTTACTTTACATACAACAATAGTTTAGTTATATATTATAGACTTATAAAAAAATACCTTCTAAAAATGTTAAAATGTATTACTGGAATGCAAAACCTTAAATTAGAGTGAATAAATGAAGACCTGGCACACCCCTCCTGAAAGGTTGCCAAGGGATAGCTCAGTGGTTTGAGCGTTGGCCTGCTAAACTCAGGGTTGTGAGTTCAGTCCTTGAGGGGGCCATGTAGGGATCTGGGACAACAAAAATCTGTCTGGAGATCCATCCTGCTTTGAGCAGGGGGTTGGACTAGATGACCTCCTAAAGTCCCTTCCAACCCTGATATTCTATGAAATAGAATTCCAAAGACTCCTGATCGATGATGCTGAAAATTCAATTTGCTTTTCAAAGGTGTTTCTTGTGCAAAACATTCCTGTGGTAGGCACAGAAACAAAGCCACAATATAGCTTTACAAAATTAGGTATAGTAGTATTCAGGAAAAAAATTCAGAGGTGGAACAGAATGATAGTGAAAGCTAGAATGCAAAAGCAGTAATTTAGACCATTATTTTGCCTTATTGTAGCAAGATAAGAATGCAAGAAACAGTGTATATTAAAGTCTTACGTTTTTCCAGGAGATTCTTTCAACCAGAATATATCATCACTTGTAATTCCATATTCCAATGCACCTGCAATCTAAGAATAAAATGTATAGATAATTTTGGAGCTGACAGAACATATTAAAGAAATAAATGAAAAATTGAACTTAAGCATTACAAGACACAATAGTGTTTCCATTAGCTCAATTTCTGATTTTCTGCAAAATAAAATCCACAAAGCTAAAGAACTACATAGAGGTGCTAATAAACATTTTAGAATTTCACTACATTTGTGCATGTCCAGTGGTTTAAAAAGAACCCAACAGACCCATCATACACTGAACACCCCTAAAATTCCCATTGCTTCTGTGTGGAATCAACCCTATGTTCTCCATTGCGTGCGGTAACTTTTTAGCATGTTTAGGCTCCAATCTATAATATTGGTCACCCACAGAATTGCCAATGTTATCTATAGAAAGGTAGCTGCAGTCAGCTCTTGTACTTTCCTACATCTACTAGTGGAACAGTAGTTAACATAGATTGAAACAGAAGGGGGAACTCTCATCACAGCAGCCAAAAAGTGGAGTGCATGCTGCTTACCCAAACCAAGCACAAGAGGGGACGTTTTCTTCTTTTTTTGGTCAAAGGAGTGGGAGCTGTGGTGTGCCTCCTCCCCCATTTACTTTAACACACGTGCAGGGAAAACCGCCGAATGCTTCAAAGAGTAATAATTAAAGAATAATTTATCTAAGGCAATCAGCAAGTTTTTAGGTGTGATCCAGAAGCTGAAGTTCTATCCAAATCAGGACTGTGAAGCTGGGACTCTGAATTTTTCTATTCTTGAATATGTAGGTTTTTATACCATACGCAACAACACAGTATGAGTACCTTCCTGTAGTGCATTAAGCCACATGACTATACACCTGTCAAGTGTTTGTTCTCTCATCCTCTCCCCAGAGGAAGAAGCATGTGCAATGGAGTTTATGGTTTTGGTAATGTGGTGCTTTTTCTGGTTTTAAATATAAATATATTGAATGCTCTGTGATTATGTTAGAGAAGACAAGGTTGAAGAAATGTGCCCTGCACTTGAAGCAGAAGGTGGTGAGGTCTGTGATTGCCCTAGTTCCTGGGGGAGTTCATATCACAGTCCTGGACCACCCCTGGAGAGAGTTCTGTCTCCCACACAGACAAGCTTTATTGGTTTTGTGGAGAGTCCCATTGTGCCAGAGGAGCATAGCTGCTGATCACAGTCATCATCCTTAAGCTTTAGATGATCTTTTACAAATCCTGGGCCCAAGCCATGGAGTACTTTGAAGATAAGGACTGAGACTTTAACTTGATTCAAAATTCTATGGAACGCTAGTGTAGAGAGTGAAGGACAGATCTGATGTGTTCATGGCAGGACACACACTGGAGTGTACTGCACTAGTTGAAGTTTCCAAAGTGCTGAAGGTTTTCATACTCCAGTATATCACCTTGCAGTTATCCAGCTGAGAGGTGAAGGCAGCATGAATAACTCAGGCCAGGTCTTTGTCTGCCAGGATGGGATGGGAGTTTCGTAGCCAAGTGGAGATGGTAGAAAGCATTACTTGTAGATGCTGCTATGTGATAGCTCAGCATCAGCAAGGAATCCAAGAGCATTCCTAGACTACAAACTGAACTGCCCAATTAGGGGATGTGCATCTTCAACCAACAGAGACTGCATCTTGTCTGCAAGCTCTTCAAAATACTTTTCTCTGTGCACAAGTATCACCTCTGCCTTGCTTCAGCCAACTGTTCTTCATCCAAGAGCTGATCTCATTCAAGCACTGGGCCATTGTGTGATATGCTTGCATGTGGTGACAGATAAGCAGATCTGTAGATTATCTACAAATTGCTGGAACTTGAGTCCACGTCACCTGTACACTTCACCTAGAGGTTATAAGTAGGTGTTGAAAAGGAACAGACAGAGAATTGATTCTAGTGGTAGAGGTGCTCACTATTCATTGTGAGCATCCTTTCAGAAAGACCTTTAACCATTTTAGCATGTATTATCCTAGGAGCCTGACGCCTCTCTCAGGCAAGATAGCAGATTCTACAGCATTCAACACTGTTGACCATGAGAGACTTACACCACGATGAAAATGGATGACTCTCCTGTATCCATTGACAGAAGATCATCCATCAGTGCCACTGAAGCAGCTGCCACTAAAACTTTGCCAATGATGTTCATCATATCAGAGCACCAAAGTTCCAGTACCCATCCACGACAAGAGAAGGAAATGGGCAGACACCACTCACCTGGCTTACTGAACGAACACAGATCATAAGAACAGCAATGTCTACACAAAAGGATGTTCAATACCACCTCCACAATTCTTATGGAGAAACTCATTTCTTGTTTCTCCTTGCAAGAGCTATAACCATTTTTAGACATGACTATGTTACGCTTTCACCCTTGTTTCACATAGGCATTACACAATAAGGGATGAGGGAATTACACCTGCAGAAAAACATGCAGGAAGCCTATTTTTGCTTTTTACGCCGTGTCAAAGGAATTTACATTATGTGCCAGCTAGTTCTGAGAGGCCTAAGGTTCAGTGAGATTAGCCTTTGGTAAACAACACAGATGGGCCTCAAGATAACTAACATGCTATGGACCTTTTACCACTAGGTCATTGGTTAGAACCCTTCTCTGGTTGATAGCAACTTAATTTGAGAAAAGGCCAATGGCTTATATGAAATGAGTTCAGACATCTCAATTCAGTTTCCAGTGGACAGGTATTTAGCTCTCAAAGTCACCATCACAATTAAAACTAATTGGCATTTTCAGGAGAGTCCAATGAAAGTAAATCACCCTGATCCCCAGAGGTGGTCCCTCCCAATCAAGGTAAATATACATGATCAGGACAGTCTGGAAAAGGATGCATGGTGAGTGCCCATACTTAACAGTCTGTTGTATAAGATGACGACTCCAGTTTTAAGAACTGTTAGTCTGTCACCTTTCACCAGCACTAAGAACACTTTTTAAAAAGAAAGCTGGACCTGCCTATTGCTCTCCAACTTCAGATGCATGGCCCTGAGACATCTCATAAAACTGGTTACAGTCTGATTGAAAAACGGGTCTTATATTTTAATTTTTGCTGGAAAGTTCACATATGTTAAAGACAACTGTTCCAGCTCACACACTCACAGAAGTTAATCATTTGTATCTCTATCTGTGCATTTATGTCCTTTGGTAAGTCCTCCCAAACATTCAGTGTGAGCTAAAGCAGAAAAAGTAAAGCTATTGGAGATGTCACATGGCAGACATGACTTACATGTGCAGGATATTTTGGCCTCCCTCCAGCGGCAATGACGATGTTTTCTGCAGTAATGATAGTCTGCAAATAAACACACAAAGTTAGGATCATCATGATCAACAACCTCTGCAAGAATAAAGCCAGCTTTATTCTGAGACAACCTTATTGTCTGACATTAACTTTTAATGACATACATATAGATAATAAGAACTGAGAAAAATTGGTATTAGCACATGCTATTTGTGTAAACTCGTGCACCAACCAGCACTATGTTAACAAAGGTTGCATTCATCTAAAAGTGACAAATGATTTTGGGTACTAAAATCAAGACACCTTATAACGAGTGATTTTCAGAAAGTGCTGAGCATCTGCTATTTGAAAGTCAGGCCTCTTTAAAGTACCTCAAGTAATCACTTCTGAAAATTTTGGCACATTTACATAATTTTATTCAAGATCTTTTGCTAACGGGGCAGAAGTGATTACCAACCATCACTCCACTCAGGTGCTTGCAATATACTGCAATATATCTGCATTAAAAAACAAAAATGCAATGTTTTCCCAATTTTGCAAATGAAGGAAAAGCATCTCTTAGATGACCCAGGAGACAACATAAGGAGAAGAAGTTTCGTCTAGTGGTTACAGCATAACAGAGTGAGGAGATCTCGGTTCTATTTAAACCTCTGCCATTGATCTTGGCTCTGCCAATACTATGGAACCTTGGCCAAGACCATTAACCTTCTTGTGCCTCAGTTTTCTAATCTGTAAAGTGGAAATAATAATATAAGTTAACTCAATGTTGGGAGTGGGGTTTATTATGCTCAATCATCAATATATTAATGTTTATCTAAGCACTTTGAGATCCTTGGACGGAGAGTACTTTACAATTGCAAAGCCCTATTAATTTCCATGTGCAGGAGGTTCTGGTTTGATAATTGCAAACTAATTTTGCAAAATAAAACCTAGATCCTAGTATATTTGACAGCTAACAACAGACTTGAGGCTAGAGTTTCTGAGGTTCAACCCTGTAGCTCACCTCTTTACCTGCATTTGTCAAACCACGGACTGTGTGTGCATCCATCAAACTGCCTGTGAGGTTGAAATACTTCACTTTTCTGTTTAAAAAAATTACACTTGCTTAGTGAACAAAAATCCAAGACATGAACAATCAGCCAGCTCACTCTTTCAAGAGCATCAGGCCTAAAGTGACAAAGAGGCAGGCAGTAAATAGCAGCAAAACAGGAAAGTAAATGGAAGGGGAGCATCAGCATTCCATAGATCTATTTGTGGCTTCACCACTGACTTATGTGACCTTAGGCAGGTCACTTAAGTAAACTATGGCAAAAAACGTTATTGATGATGGGAATAACACCTATTGTAAAAGATGCTGCAAGATTTAATGCTTAAAAACACCCACCTACCTAGATGACAGGTAGCAAATAAGGGCACAGTATTACTATTTCTCTAAAGTGCATACTTAGGAACATTAGCTTTGTGACTTCCTCTGAAGTTAGCTATGCACCTCCTAAGTTACCCATTAACTTCATCTTCACCACAAATGAAACATTGCCAAATGATCTAGACAACCTTGAGAAGGCCTGAGGGCTGAAAAGTTTGTCTGTTCATTACATGATGTTAACTATGCATTCATTTCTCTAGTTCAGCAACGTTATTTACAGGCTCACTGGTGTTGTGTGAAAATTCTCTCACAGGAACCTCAGATCTAGTCTATTTTATATTAATGTAAACCCTCCTGCACACCAGAGAGAAGGTTTTCTGGTCCTGAAGAACCATCTCATTCACTCACACTCATCCTTAAAGTTACTGCAGTGCCCCTTCCAGAAGAGGCTGGGCACAGTTCCTTCCAAAGCTTATCAATATTACTTTGAGTCATCCCAGCAGAAAGATTTCTATTCGCAGCCCTAACTTAAGCTCTGTGGCACTCCAAAACTAAATCTCTGGGATGACAAAACTTCACAGGACAGCTTTTGTCTAACAGTCACTCTTAATCACTTTGCACATAAGTAGGGTCCTACCAAATTCATGGCCATGAAAAACGCATCACGGACCATGAAATCCGTGTGTGCTTTAACCCTATACTACACAGATTTCCTGGGGGCTGGGGGGAGACCAGAGTTTCTCAAATTGGGGGTCCTGACATAAAAGGGAGTTGCAGGGGGGTTGCAAGTATTTTAGGGGAGCAGCAGTATTGCCACCCTTACTTCTGCGCTGCCTTCAGAGCTGAGTGGCCAGAAAGCAGTGGTTGATCGCCAGGCACCCAGCTCTGAAGGCAGTACCCTCCCAGCAGCAGTGCAGAAGTAAGGATGGCATGGTATGGTACCGCTCTAGAGCTGGGTGCCTGGCCATCAGCTGCTGCTTTCCAGCCACCCAGCTCTGAAGGCAGCACAGACCCTCTGCAATAACCTTGTGACACCCCCTACCTCTCCACAACTCCTTTTTCAATCAGACCCCTGTAATTACATGAAATTTAAGATTAACGTAGCTGAAATCATGAAATTTACAATTTAAAAAATCCTACGACTGTCAAATTGACCAAAATGGACTGTGAATTCGGTAAGACCCTACACATAAGAAGGAAAAAGTGGCAACATTTTTCACTCATTTAGCTGACATTAAGAAACAGATCAATAGTCTTTGATGGAGAGTTTCAGTACTTGCAAAAATGCAGGAAATGCCAAAGATGAAACAGTAGCTCTACAAAGAGGAGAAAAGTTGCTTGATTATATGAGGGAAGATCAAATATAGAGTTTCATTTACTTGTCCTGTAACTGCACTCTGTGTCCCCAGTTCAAGGATTTGACATAATTTTGAATGGCTTCTGCCATCACAGGCCTATCAAGAAACAAGACACAAAGTGTTAAATCATCATATTACAGATACCTAAAATGCAACTCAAAGATTGATGCACAGGTAATTGATGGAAGTTAAGAATATTTTTGTAATATAAATGACACTAGAACAAAGTGCTAAATCAAAACTCTCTCACAATATCTTCCTTGTAAAACTAGCAAGCCTGATTTTTTCCAAAGAGTGGCCAAAGAATAGTCCAAGTGAAATTCAATTCTGTTGCTGTCTCAGAGTGAAAAGCAGTGGGGAAAATTTTGATACTTTTAATACACATCTATGGAAACACAAAATGCATAGGTACAATATTCTTTACCAGTCATGGCGAACAGGGTGGGATATATTCCAGCCATAATGTTGGGCATCTTTAAGAGCGCTCCCTAAAAGAGCTGCTTGATGCATAAGCTTTTTAGGAATGCAGCCAACGTTCACACAAGTGCCACCAAGTCCCCATTTGGTTCCTAAAGACAACGTACAAAAAAATCCAAACAGATAATTTTAAACTGATGCAGTTAGTTTGGAAATCACAGATGCCATTTACACAATCTGCTGCAGATGAATTTCTAACTCTGCTTATGGTATTTATGGAAGTAACTTTTTATTTTTAAGTTTAAAATTAGTACTGAAAATACCTTAGATCTTTTGTGCATTGAGAAGTGTAAGACTGAAAGCACAGCAACACCGACTATATACAATCACATTGAAATGTCTGCTTTTCTACCTCCTCATTTACGTAATACACCATAGGAAAAATTCAAGATTTTTCACCATTTGATTTAGAGATAAGATAATGAACACAAGCTGAATTGTAAGTTACATTTGCTAACAGTCATGTTTTAACCGAGACAATGATTTTAAATTTTATTCAAACTCTGCTCCCACTGAAGTCAAGGGGAGTTATGCTATTGATTTCCTGAGGGCAAAGATTGACTCACAGTGTACTTCTACAATGCCAAACACCACCGACACCACACTGGCACTAATGTGTTTAGAAACAGACTTATTTAAAACTTCTTTGATGTAAAAAGTGATCACAGCTTACTTTCATACCTTTAGGTGAAGGCTCCACATAATCAAGAACAGCCACCTTCTTTCCAAACTGAGCAGCTTCAAAACAAAAAACAAGGACAGCAATCATATTTAGCAAAGAGGAAAACACATGAAGGAAAAACCGCATTATAGTGCTGCAGTTTTGGAGGAAAAAAATATAAGGTTATTAAACAGGTTAAATACAATTAGTAAAGAGAGCAATTTCCCTAACAATTCCAACAGCTGTTTGGTGCTTCTAGTTTCAGCAACTGTTCTTACTGTGTGTAAACACGCAGAAGGTATAATAAAGAGTAAAGGAAAAAAGGATACCATCTACTGAAGCATTCAGTGTAACTTAGCCCTTATTTCACTGCTGTAGTGTGCTAAAAGTCCAGATGGCAATGAAGCCAGAGTTTAAAGAAAGAAAAGGGGGAAAAAAAAAAATCACCATACAAGACTGTCCTGTTCCTGTCTATGAATGATTCCTTAAATATAAGTGAATTAATGATTTAAAAAAACATTCTTTGTAAGGACTGAATGCTTTAAGGAGACTAGCAGAGACAGCAATGAGATAACTAATATAGTCATAATTTAAACAAAAAAATTGAACTTTTTATTATTTCTTTACAGCTCCAAACCTTCTTTTGCACAAGCAAGGCCTCCAGAACCTCCACCAATCACCAGAAGATCATACTCATTTTTCCCTATGAAAAGAACATACAAAAAACAGAAGAAGAAATTAGAAAGATGGCAGAGGTACATTATGAGGTGTCAGGTTTGGGGTTTTTTTTAATTAAAATATTGTCCTATCAGTGTCCCATAACACTCTATTGTACCCACTAAAACATTCTACCCTCCAAAACAACAATGTGCTAGTGCATGAAAACCAGCAGATAAAACTAACTGGTTTGTTTTCAGAAATTAAACAAAAAACAAACAGTAAACAAATAGCAAAAGAGTGAAAATAAATTAGATATTGTACTGACAATGTCCACCAAAAAGTGGATTGACACAATAAGTCATAATGCCTCTAGCTTACTAGATCATTATGAAATAGATTATTCTACTTATCTGCCATAACAGGGGGGCAAGTTTGTCACCCATACATAGGAGAAACGGACAGGAATTTCCATAACAATTATAACTGGAACTCTAATGCATATTTTATTGACAAGAGAGTAACAGGTCCTATACTGTGGCTGAAGTTTTCATGCATGCAATCTTCAAAGCAACACGTTAAAGAGTCTTATGAAACTTTGGTTGAAAAAAAGTTGTTGCAGAAGTAGACATTTTTCTACCCAAACTATTTAATTTTTGTTCTCAAGCAAGCAGAAGCAGCAATCTAAATTACAAACTAGTAGTCTGCAACAACTCACTTTAATACAAAAGGTAAAAAGTGATTTCTATCACAAACAGCCAGACCATTTGGTTTGCTAACAGCCTGATTTGTCAAGCTACCGAGGGTCATCAATTTGTAGTTAAATAAATAAGAAGCGATAGCCCTCAACAACTTGCAGGATAGGAGAAAATCACATTCCCAAGCTGTATCACCAGTTTCAACCTAAGGTAGGGGCTGGCAACCTTTCAGAAGTGCTGCGCCGAGTCTTCATTTATTCACTCTAATTTAAGGTTTTGCGTGCCGGTAATACATTTTAACATTTTTAGAAGGTTTCTTTCTATAAGTCTATAATATATAACTAAACTATTGTTGTATGTAAAGTAAATAAGGTTTTTAAAATGTTTAAGAAGTTTCATTTAAAATTAAATTAAAATGCAGAGCCCCCCCAGCCCGGTGGCCAGGACCTGGGCACTGTGATTACCACTGAATCGCTCTGTGCGCCTCTTGGCACGCATGCCATTAAGTTGCCTACCCTGCTAGGAGTTTCCTTGGTAAGTGTGTAATTTCAGAAAAAGAAGGTTGTGTGCACAGAACCATGTCTCCCTTCTATATATAATGGTGTGCTTAAAAATTGTTAGTGCCTTCAGAATAGGTGTCACCGCAGGTTCGGGGTGTCTCAGAGCTGAAATGGGCAGCAGTCTCCCACCCCTAACCCACCATTTCCAGGGCGGGGGCGATGGGCCACCTACCACCCCTCCAGCTTCTCCAGGGTAAGGGAAGCCCCACCAGAACCAGGAGCTCTGTCCCTCTCCCCTCCCCCACCCCAGGAGGGTCTCATCACCTTCCCCCCAGCGGCCACTGCTGTTGCCCCCCAGTCTGAGGCCGGGTAGGGAGGCCGCCCCTCGTCCCCGCACCAGCTCCCCCGGCAGGGAGACCCCCTGCAGCAGCTCGCCAAGAAACAGAAGGGGGAAGCCATCCCCCGCCGCCGCTCTGACAGAGGGCAACCGCCAAGGGGATGGGGGCCGCCGTACCTGACAGGGCCCGAGCCGTACGGCAAAGCACAGGCTCCCATTGAAAGCGCTTCCGCCCCCGGCACAGCGCCGCCATGTTGTACGGCAAAGTTACTGCTGCGCCCCCCGCCCAGGCAGGACCCCAGATGCCCGGCCTGCCCTGCCCAGCGCCTGACTGAAAAGCACAGAGGAGCCGCTGCTCTCATGCGCTCCTCAGGGACAGCCTGGGACGGAGAGGGTCGGCTCGGGGCTCTGCCACTTCCCGGAGGCGGCGGCGGCTCCGCAGGGAGGCTGCACTAGGTTAGTTGGGGGTGGGGCTGAGCGAGGCAGGCGGATGGCAGCGCCCGGTGGGTGGGCTGAGCAAGAGGGTAGGAGACTGTTGGGCGGCCCCGCCGTGATCCTAGGCCAGGGGAGGGACTCGGGTTCGAGTCCTTGCTCCGTCTGAGGCGCTGTGCCCTTGGTCAAGTCACTTAGCCTCTCTGGGCACCAGTGCCCTAATGCCTGTGGGTGGGGCTCAGATCCTGCATGAGCCATCACCCCACAAAGCCATTTACCCTGCCTTTCCCATGGACCAGAGCATTTCAGTGCTGAGCTCCTCCCCATGATGTGCTCACACATCTTTCCAGTCTCATGCCAACTTAGTTTTAAGACATGGTACTTTGGAGTGGGGGGTGGGGGTTAAACAAGCCCTCTGGCAACATAGGAATTTACTTTGTTTCAAGTAGCAGGGTTTCTTTTTTTTGGAATTGGCACACATCCCTCAGCAACCCCTCTGATAAAGAAATGGGGGGAAGGTTTCAGCAAAAAGGGGTCAGATTGAAAAAAGAAGAGTGCAGTACTCAGTTTGAGCAAAGAATACCTTTTAAACAAGAGCAAAACTCATTTTGTCCAAAAGTTGACCTTTGATTGTCTGGGGGTGACTGGCAGTGTGAAGATTTCCTTCCGCTTTCCAGAGGCTGTAGAACTAGCGTATCAACACTATTGCAGATGAATGACTGGAATATTTACTGTAGCATTAGCACACCACCTCGTCAAGATGAGGAGGCTCTATGCAACGTGTGCACCCCACCTTTCCTCCCATATTATGCCCTTTGGCATGGCAGCACTACACCAGTGTTACCAGTGGGACTGCCACAGTTGCACAAGTGAAAGCAGGAAAGCCTCTAAGGAACCAATCTAGTGGTTGGAGTAGGATCTAATCTTGATCCTACCACTGACTGACTATACAGCTTTGGGTAGCACTTCACCTATGTGCCTCCTGTTACCCATCTGTAAATTAACAATAATTATATAATAATTCCCCTTTTCACAGGGGGATTATGTGATTTGATTATTGTTTGTAAAGTCTTCTGTGATCCTCTGATAAAAGATGCTATAGAAATACAAACCAGACATTAATCAAGATTATGCCAGAGGGACCAGCAAACTTTTATTCATTCAAAAGTTCTGGCTATTGTCCAGTTGTGTGGCATAACTGTAGACTAACATGTTACAACACGGGAATCTAGATACTTTCGTGATTCATTTGTTACAAATACTAGGGTAGATGGATCTGTTCCTTGGGACTTTAAGCCCTTGGCCCTGTGGAGGAGCAGCCCTAAAAAGGGACCATCTTAGTCATTCTCTAGTGCCTCCTTAAAATAGCTCAGGAACAGCACTGATTGGCTTATGAGAAAATTGCATCCAGACATCTTGTGCTTCAAATGTGGACAGTCCCATGCAGGGCTGAGGGGTCACTGGATGTGGGGAGAGGCAGGATGGAGGGGAACTAAAATGGGAAAAAGAAAGATTTGAGGGACTAAAGACACCACCTGGCATGGATAGAAATGCTCTGCATACACAGTAACTTTCTTTGCTCATTGTTAATTGTTGTTTCACACCCCATGAAATGAAAACTGCAACACTTTGATAAAAGGATTGAAAAGCTGTCTGGTATCATGATAAACACCTCCTGGGTATGTTGCCTGTTGAATACTGGATAGGTGATGTGCACAAAACTAAAGATAAGAGTTCAATATATCCAAAAGGTGGAGCAAGTTCTCTTTGCTGTGGATTTATCTTATTGGTTGTTTTCCATGGGAAAATATTGCTAGACCATTACATTCTTTCATTATTAGGAAAATACTTTTAAGTAGCAAGACACTACTGATAGCATGTCTTATAGCTAAGAATCCTTAGTAAAAAATGCTCTGATCCTCAGTCATGGTAAAATGTGCTCTTAGGACCATCAATAGCGTTTCTTTCAGTATCAGCTGCAGAGATGGGTCATGATGTGATTGGAAAACTTGTCCTACTGATCTTAGTATGATAGTTATGGTTGCTGAACAGGTATTAGAAAACAAACCTGAAGTCACGTTCAGAAATGTCTTTTATGCTGATAGATGAATGCACATATCTCCTACACCTAAGCTGCTTTGGTATGGAGCTGTGAAAGAACACACTCTTAGAAATCTGGGATGCAAACACATTTCTTAAATGACATGTTATTGGACTCAGCTTCATGCTTTCTGAATGTTGTCAATTGTAGCAAGACAGTTAAATGTTTTACAGTTTTATACTCTGGATGGAATTTAGTTGATTTTGGGGGGAGATTTGTTCAATACATTGTAAACAATACATTATGAAAATGGAAAAAGGAATGACAATGTATGATGTTTCACAAATACTTTAAAATAAATTCTACAAGAAACCAACCCATATACATAACTTCCATATTTGTAAGACAATAATAGACCTGCCAAGAAGGAAACTTTCATTTGGGATTAATTTTCAGGACAGTTTTAAAAGTCTGCCTCTTTGTCATGACGGATTGTATGTCTGCGTTTTTCCAATGAAACTTTTAAAGTCTCCTTCATGGAGAGAACTTAGTTTGAGATGCACACTGTGAAAAATGGTTTTGTAACTTTCTGATTGGTACGATGTTGTGTTGTTGTAGTGGTGTTGGTTCCAGGATCTTAGAGAGAGGCGGTGGGTGAAGTAGTTATCTTTTATTGGACTAACTTTGAGCTCTATGTAAGCTTCTCTCTCTCACCCACTGAAGTTTGTCCAGTTAAAGATATCACCATGCCCATGTTGCGTCTCTGATTGGTACAACACATTATCTTGACTTTCCTGTTTGTTTTGGCTCTCTTCTCCTTACACTTAACTAGTGCTTTCCAACTCGCTAGAAAGAGAAGGGGAAGAGAACAGCCATAGTAGGTAGCTACTGTTTTTTAAAGTTACTACGCTATTATTCTGTTTTGCAAAGGGGGAAGTGGGGGAATTAAAGCAATTGTATCTTACTGCAGTCATATTGAATGTCCTATGAGGGTGTGGCTGGAACTGGGTTAAGTGTTTGAGCTAAACAGTCTTCTACAGAGGACTCACAGTTGCTTTCCACATACATTGCTTTCTGTGGTGAGTTGCCAGTGTGGGTCCTGATTTTGGCATAAAGGAAGGGGTGAGGGAGAACTAGAATCTGCTGGTGACCTTGAGAAAGAGACAAAGGTAGGATATGTGATATAAGTGAAATGAATGGGATTGTCTATGGAAGTGACTTGACCAGTAAGGCAGGAGTACAAAGCCAGAGCTGCAGTGGGACAGAAAGATCTAGTGACATCAGGACTGAGGTGACTGGTGGTCCTCCTGGCTGAAATCAGAAAGCTTGGGGAAAAGATAAACCAGCTAAGTGTGTGGGAAATACCTCAGTGTGGGGGCTAGCCTCACATCTACTCACCTAACATAGACAAAAGCTATGGAAAACCAGTGAAAATGTCTTGTATCACTTTGTATGAGACATTTCAGTGGAAAATAATGTGGCAATAATTTTCAAGCTCCAATTCTTTGCTTTGGGGATTGCAGAAATAGAAAATTATACTCTTTTTTATAGTTGTATTGCTTTCCATTGGTAGAAACAGAACTTCAGCTAATTTGCAGCTGAAAACTCTCCAGTATCTTAAAATTAAAAAAATGGCCTGGATGTTAGAACTCTTGCAAAAAATGGCTTGTGGAGGTTTTTTAAAAGCAGATTATCTCTGAAAGATGTCTAAATCTAAATGAAAATAAATTCAAATTCTTAATCTTGGTTTCAGAGAGTGATATAGTAATCAGATTTCACCATAAAGCTTCTGTAGATTCCAGGACATTGTTAAAATCTGGGAACTTTTCTGCATTGAAATGTTAGGATTTAATATGTAAGATCTGAAGATGCATCTAAAGGAATGGAATTTCACTCCAGAAAAATTTCCAGAGGAGGGTGGGGGAGACACAGAATTACTCTCTTCTAAACTGGATCATAAATTAATTTCACCTGTTTTTTTAGGTTTAAAAGAAAGTCAGCCACTCTAATGTGGCTAAGTACCCCAACAAGGGGTACTTTTGTAACTCAGGACACTTTCTTTGGCTAATGATGGTTTCTGCTCTTTTGCTGCTTACAGCTTGTGGAAAAATAATTGTTTTATTTAGAAACCTTCTAGCAAAGTTTCTAGTTTTTTAGAACTTCTTTTCTTTTTTTAATACCAGAACCTTTTGGCATGTTAGCAGGGTCTTTTTGTTGTTCAGAAGTTAATTTGTTTTTTCTCTTTATTCCTTCCTTATTTGTTATTTTATGTTTGTGGCATCCTCTCAACAGCTAATCGATTTAAAAGTGAGGAAGCAGGAGCAGATGGGGTTGTAAGCAGCAAAGTTCTTCATTTTATGCAAATAAGTCAAGTTATATTAAAAAAAGGAGGGGGAGAGAAATATATAGAAGCATGGGAACTTAACTGCCTCTGAATGTTTGTTACTTTCTATGACAAATCAGTATGTATGTGTTAAAACCACTCTAAATAACCTTTTAAAAGAGAGACAATTGGTTTGTAAAGCAAACACTGAATGGTTTTTTACTCTCACTAACTACTATACTCTGCCTCTATTTCTCCGTTAAACTTTAGAGTTTGATTTTGCCAGCCACCTGGCTTGTTTGTTAACTATTATATGCATTAAGACATCTTCCAGGCACTTTTCTGGTACAAATATGGCCCATTCTTACTTTCTCAAAGAACTTATATCACTTTTCTCAGCAAAGGAAATTAAGGTGACTCTGAAAAATAGAAAATACACATACTAAATAAATAAATAAAAATCCCCTCATACTACTCCAGAAGTAGAAGGCTTGAAAGAATAGACTGGAGGAAAAACATTTCACTTGATTTGTAGGTGTCTGTAGTAATGTTCCAGCTCTTTCCTTCATCTCTCTTTGTTTAGGCTTTAGAAATCAGGTTTTGGCCAGGGTTATTAGGAAAAGAGAATGTGTGCTGCTGTAATCTGCGTATGTGCCATCCATTGACTAACTCATCTTCTAGTGCCGTGATTCTCAAGATATTTACCATTGTAGTATGCATATGCAGCTCTCTGTATTATGTGGGCCACATCCACACATACAGCTATATGCTGACTGAGCCACAAGCAGCCCGCAGGCCGTGGGTGGAGAACCACTGTTCTAGTGCCTTGTCTACACAGCAAAGTTGTACATCCAGTTAAACTGGTGTATTTAAAGCTATATGCAACCCCTAGGTTGGCCACAGTAGAAGTGGTATAAATGTGTTTATATTGTCATATCTGATACTGATATAACTTAGTCCTGTTTTCTGTAATAAGTAATCTTTTTACTGGTATAAGTGCGTCCATATTTAAGGGTATAATTTTTATCAGTATATTTGTACTGGTACAGTCCCAAGTGACAGTTATAATGGCACAAACTGTGGACAGAACAGGTCTCAGAGTGGAGTCAGAGCAAAAGGCATTGTAAAAATTTCCCAAAGCTAAAGAAATGTTTTAGAGCTTACTAGGATTTTTTAATATAAGGATTAGATATTTATACGGACAATAAGAACATCGCTCACGACAGACTGATTAAACAATTTATAATAGATGTAAACCATCAGGGCATAAGCCATTACCTCACAGTTTGGGGTCAGGAAGAAGACTTCTCTTATAGGCAAGTTATTCCATAATAGCTCATTACGGTGTTTCTTGCACCTTCCTCTGAAGCAGATGGTACTGACCACTGTCAAAGATAGAGGGCTAAGCTAGTTGAACCTCTGCTCTGATTCAGCGTTGCAGATTCTATGCTTTTACATAGGCAATGGAACACGTCAAGAACAGAAGGGGTTACAAGTTGTCTTACCTCATACGACATCGCAGATTATCTTGATGCCTACAGTAGGGGATGATCAGTAAGATCAGCGTGTGGCATGAGTTCTTGTTTGACTGAGCCATGCAGTCTGAAAGTCATGCATCCGGTGAAGTGGGTAATCACCCACGAAAGCTCATGCTCCAATACGTCTGTTAGTCTATAAGGTGCCACAGGACTCTTTGCTGCTTGAACAGTTAGAAACTCTTCTCACCATAAATAAGGGGAAATATATTCCCCTTTAAGATAATCAACAGTGCCAACTGTAGTTATTCCTGCTGGCACGGACCGTCTTGCCTTTAGTGCCAGATTTAGTGCTGGTGTCAATGTTAAGAAATCTTTAATAGTGGAATCATGTTTAATTTTGTAAACAGGTTTTTTTCAGATACACATGGGCAATTATTGCTGGTGAAATGAGTTCATCATTGCTTCTTACTGGTTCTCTTTGGTGTCTGGAATATAGGAAAAGATTATTAAGCTGAGCTAACACGTGGAGGGGGACTTTTAAAGTTATTCTATATCAAAATAACGTATTGTTGTTTGTTGTGCTACGTGCCAAAGTATTCATTTACTTTTTGCTTAAAGAGGTACAAAACCACCGCAGTCCTCACACATTACCCCTGACCTCTCACAGTTCCTTATTCATTTCATCCACTTGCTCTTATATTTTTTCTTCTCCTTAAGCTCTATGAATTAGCCCCAATCTACTTCATAGAGCTGCATTTGCTGCCTTGTCATCTATCATAAACCCTTTCTTTGTCCCTCCACAGCATTTGGCCACTGTTGGGGTGAGAGGGTTTTCTCTGCAGCCCTTTTAGAGCAGTTTCCATGATAGCATTATAGAAATTTGCTCACTCCTACTTTTGCTAAGCTTCCCAGAGAGGATAAAGGGGAAGAAAATGATCCACAGTCAAGTCTATTTATAGCTATATGCTGAAATGGCTTTTGTTTCTTTTCTTCCACTATCTGAGTGAGTTGCAGTTTAACTATCTTCAGTATTCCTGCTGTGACAGGGACAGACATGCTTTGGATTTTATTTTAGAGCATGACCTCACTCTCATATTCAGCCCAAAAGAAGAAGTTTGTTAGAGTGTGGCTCTTCTGATCTGTGTCTTGCAGAATTCTTTCTAAACGTAAGCTTTGAATGTTGTCATATTTGATTTTCTGTAATGCACTTATCACTTCTCCCTCATTTTCCTCATGGTGTTAATGCAATTTATTATACGAAAGCCCCCAGCAGCACTACAGTATATGGATGTGCCTGGGGCTTGTATCTCTCATTTATACATTGGTTATAATGTGATAAGTCTTAACTGGAAAAAAAATATGGGCCATATTCATCTCTGGTGTAACTCCACTGAGCACAGTGGACTAACCTACCCTGAGAATGAATTTGGCTCATGAATTCGTCTCATGCATTCACTGTGCAGTAACTAAGTAACAAGAACAGTGTCACTAGAACGTAGAGCCAACATATATTGTGCAAGGAAGAATGGGGGAAAAGGACTCGTCTCCTTTTAGAATCTCTGTATATCAGAATGTGTAAGCGGTGCCAGTGATATGATCAAAGGAGCTTGAGACTACGGCAGGCTCTTGGACTGGTATCCTGTAAAATCCATATCACTACAGCACAGGAAAAGATCAGAAGGAACAGCTTCTGTTCTGTGCATGAAGGTACATGTTTATATTTTCCTATTTTTTAGATGTGATATCTGATATGCTGTGCTCTCTTAGAGGCTGCCACTATTTCAGATGGTGCTGGGTAGGAGGAGGAAGTTTTTTGTCAGGTTTCTGACTGCAAGGCACTTTAGTGATGCTAATTTATGGGCAGAAACAAGTCTTCAAAGAAGAGTAGGACATATTTATGTAATGCTTTCATATTGTATTGTCCACCACAACAGTTGAAAGAGCAGAGGAGATCATCCTGATTAGGTTGAAAATGTTAATGATGGATAACTATGCTGGCATTAGAATTACTTTTCAAGAAAAAGCTGAACATAAGTCAAGCTTGTATTCAGTGATGTTTGCAATGATGAATAGTGGCTCTGATAAATGTGTATCTGTAGCTATATTTTACCCTGGTTTGTATTTTGATTAGGGAGTTCTCCCACAAAATGCCTTTCTTCCCTCTGAAAAGGAACTGCAACTGGCACTGTTGCTGCTCACAGGGTATCTGCTTGTTGCCCCTGGTTACCTTCCCTTAATGGGACATTGTAAAAAAATCAAAACCCCATCTTTCCTTACCAGGCTTACGAACAACACTTCTGACTAAAAGCTATATAATGTTTAATGTCAAATTTTCTTCAAGATTTCTGCATTTTAGGTTTGCTTTTTGCACTTGCTCAGCCAGGGATTACAATAATAGACTGCTTAACTTTGATTTCTAGTTTTCATGCACTAGCATAGTGCTGCAGTATTTATCGTATATCACAACCACCATCTGGTTAATGGCTTTTGTCTGCATCCTCAGAAGCATGCTGGTCATATTGAGCACTAACACTGTCAGCAATATGAGTGAGGTCATTCAGATTTGTTCAGTATTTTCTGTTTTATCATACTTCAGCAACCTACAGCCAGCGATCTAGTTTTACTTTTTCATTGTTGGTCCGACAGCCAGCTGCTGTTGTCTGTCGACATTCTATCAAAGTCTATGTTAGGGTAAACATCATACATTCAACATCCAAGCAGGTCATGTGTTTGACCTGCAGTGTCCAGCCATGCCTGCTAATAGCTCAAAACAGTAGCACAAAATTGTAAACAATTATGAAACAGAAATAAGGACACTTCAGAGTTTAATTGTTTTAATGATTTCTAACTTATACTTCTAAACAATTAGAAAAATGATATCCCATTAAAGCTATTGCTATTCAGGGCATACTATAATAGATATTTCTTATATTTAAAAAGCATTTTTTAAAATAACAAACTAAGGCCCTAATACTGCAAAGTGATCCCTGTGTGTGGACCCTGACACCTACCTGTATTGGATTGCTGGATGGGTGACGCCTGGGGGAGAATGATCAACCACAGACAATCAGAATCTGTTTTATAGAGCACATGGCCACTACATAGCTTTTTTAGGCCAGTGAGTGCAGAAGAATATAGTAAAGCCAATAGAAACTACAGCAGGAGTTTTAGGAGGGCAGAATATAATTATCTTAATTGAAATCTGTCCAGTGCAATGGAGATAAACACCCCTCTGAAGTCTAATTAATGGGGATTCTAGTTCATAAAAGGCATTTATTATTTTCTCTCCTCTTCTTGCCATCCAGAAAAATGAGAAGAAACCTATCTTTCCTGGAAAAAGGCAGAATAAAAGACAAAAGAAACAGATTCTTAAAACCCCGAAATCAGCAGAATTTTGCATTTATTGAAGATTGACATTTATGTAGTCATGGTAACCAAACTGAATTATAGTACTAGGCGAGTATGAAGAGCCAGAGATTTAGATTTTAAGTGAGGAAATCCTCAGTGGAAAAAAGGTGAAAAGGTCCTTTAGCCTGATAAGAAGATGTTGATGGAAAAACTAATTACAGTTGTACTTTTGTACTTAACAAAAGCGAACAAGCCAAGAAAGCATAATCTGGACATCTGATTTCTTCATACTTAGCAATACACTGGCTTTCTGACAGTAAAAGATTAAAAAACATCGTGTTTGACTTTCAGCCTTATTGTTACATCTGTCAAAAATGAAAGAGTAAAAATATTCTTTCTATTTTAAAATACCAGATTGAGGGTTGTTTTTATTTAGTTGGGGTTTTTTTCCTTTAAATTTTTTTTTTTAATTTTGTGATTGCTGTAGCAGTCTTTGGCAATCTTATCTTTGGCAGAGACTTACCTGCATGTTCTAGCCAAATTCTTTTGCTGGTCTTGCTCCATGAAAAAGACTAAAAATAAGCACCCACTGAATGCCATAGAAAGAGAGGTAGTTTTAGTCAGCTTAGTGTAGGACAGGGAGGCTGGAATTTGAATTTAATCCTGGCTTTGACACAGATTCCCTCTGTCCTTTGGAAAAGTAATTAACCCAGATTTTAAAAGTATGTGCAAAAGCATGCAAGTGCTTGTGCATGTGAACAAAATGCAGATGTAAAATGCCTGCCATGTGAGCCAGGCTTGCAAACATGTGCATATCCTTGACTTTCACTAGTGCAACAGGTGTTTTGCTGCACAGTTTGGGCATGAACTTTGAAAAATTTCAAACATAACCTCTCTGAGGTTATGTCTACACTACAAAATTAGGTCGAATTTAGAGACTTTTTAGAAATCAATTTTATACAGTCGATTATGTGTGTCCCCACTTAAGAGCATTAACTCGGCAGAGTGCATCCACAGTACTGAGGCTAGCGTTGACTTCTGGAGTGTTGCATTGTGGGTAGCTATCCCACCGTTCCTGCAGTCTCTGCCGACCATTGGAATTCTGGGTTGAGATCCCAGTGCCTGATGGGTCAAAAACATTGTCACGGGTGGTTCTGGGTACATGTTGTCAGGCCCCCCCCGTGAAGAAAATGGCAAACAATCATTTCTCACCTTTTTTTCCTGGGTTACCTATGCAGATGCCATATCACACCAAGCATGGAGCCCGCTCAGCTCACCATCACCGTACGTCTCCTGGGTGCTGGCAGACGTGGTACTGCATTGCTACACAGCAGCAGCTCGTTGCCTTTTGGCAGCAGATGGTGCATTACGATTGGTAGCCATCATCATCGTCTCCTGGGTGCTCTTTTAGCCAACCTTGGTGAGGTCGGTCAGGGACGCCTAGGCAGACATGGCTGCTCCTGGCAGACCTCAGTGAGGTCTGTCAGGGGCATGTGGACATAAATGGGAATGACTTCAGGTCATTCTCTTTTTAAGTTTCGTCTCCTGGAGATTCAGTCCTGCCTGCAGTTGTACTGCACCGTCTTCTGGCAAGCAGCCAGGAGACGACGATGGCTAGCAGTCGTGCTGCACCGTCTTCTGGCAAGCAGCCAGGAGACGACGATGGCGAGCAGTCGTACTGCACCATCTGCTGCCAGCCTAAGATGTATAAGAGAGAGAGAGTGGATCAAAACAAGAAAGAGACCAGATTTGTTTTGTATTCATTTGCTCCCCCCACCTTCCCTCCCTCCATGAAATCAACGGCTGACAAACACTTTAGTGAGGTCTGTCACGGGCACCTTGAAAAGTTTAATGGAGATTCAGTCCTGTCTGGCATAACAGAGGAGGGATAGCTCAGTGGTTTGAGCATTGGCCCGCTAAACCCAGGGTTTTGAGTTCAGTCCTTGAGGGGGCCATTCTATGTGACAGTTGTGTGTTTCTCCTTAATGCAAACCCACTCCCTTTTGTTGATTTTAATTCCACGTAAGCCATGTCGTCAGTTGACCCTTCCACGGCGCTGTTGCAGGTCCCTGTTTTAGCCTCTGTTCTTCATGCCCTTGGAGATTTTTTTCAAATGTTTGGGCATTTTATCTTTTGGAACGGAGTTCTGATAGCACGGATTTTTCTCCCCATACAGCGATCAGATCCCATACCTCCCCTTCGGTCCATGCTGGAGCTCTTTTGCGATTCTTGGACTCCATCATGGTCACCTCTGCTGATGAGATCTGCACTCACCTGCAGATTTCCTGTTTGGCCAGTGTGGCAATGAGATTCAAAAGTTTGTGGGCCTTTTCCTGTCTACCTGGCCAGTGCATCTGAGTTGAGAGTGCTGTGTGGAGTGGTCACAGTGAAGCACTCTGGGATAGCTCCTGGAAGCCAATACCGTCGAATTGCGACGACACTACCCCAAATTCGACCCAGCAAGATCGATTTCAGCACTAATCCCCTCATTGGGAGAGGAGCACAGAAATCCATTTGAAGAGCCCTTTAAGTCGAAAAAAACCAGCTTTGTCATGTGGACAAGTGCAGGGTTAAATCAATGCAACGCTGCTAAATTCGACCTAAACTTGTAGTGTACAACAGGGCTGAATCTCAGTTTCACCACCTGAAAGACTGGGATACTACTACTTACCTACCTCACAGGGGTGAGAGGAGGTTTAATCTGTTAATGTGCAAGGCCTTTCGAAGAAAAACACTACGTAATTGCTTAGCATTATTACATTCTCCTCTGATGGATGCTGGCTATTAGCAGCAGTCTTTCTGCAATGAGTTCAGGCTCCATTGTCCCTGGGCACTTTTCTATTGCAGTCTGTTCATCAATACCATCAGGCCAGTGGACAGATTCTTTTGTGAACAAAGGTTGAATGGTATAAATTTACCAAGCATTCTCCATTCACACCAGGTTATGTGAGCTAATAAAATCTAGATTGGATTATAAACCCCCTGTATTGTAACACCACAGTACCAACTAGCTACTCAGAGACTAATAATAAACTCAGAACAACCAACCAAGCAACTGGCAGTTAGATTAAATGTATGAAAGATGATAGCAAAATTGGAGGTAATATCATCATCTTCCCACAAAGGGATGATTTATCAGTGGAACAAAATCGATTAAGGGAAGCATTTGAAGCACTGTTTGCATCCACATTTTCACCAATTATTCATAACATCGAGAATATTAATGTGTCACCTTGGTGTTTGCTATCAAGGTATTCCAAAATGGATCGCTTTAGTAAATATAGATAAAAACACTTTGTCTTTCTCGGGTGCCATCTGACCAAAACATATTAGTGTACCTTCCAGACCTGGATTAATTTAGCTTCACAATACCCTTTTCTGTGAATTAGAAAAGTAGCATTTTACTCATGCGTAATGGAGGCCCCCAACGGTTAAGTGACTTGCCCAAGGTCACACAGGTAATCTGCTGCTAAAATGAGAATAAAACTAGGTCCTCCTGAAAGACCACAAGGCCATCTCTCATGGAAAACAGCAGCCTAAGGGCATATAATGCCTTTGCAGCATAGGCAGTTTTGTGAGTGTTTCCAGACAGGACTACAGCAAAGCTATGTAGTTTTATCTTGGATAAACTGATGATAAACTAGGATTCAGCTTGTATTTTGTTTTTAAATAAACATTAACAGAGACCCGACATTTATTTCCAAGTATTTTTTCATTATCAACTCATTTCTGCAGCAGCAGGAGATGAAGACATAATTATTAAAAATGTTATCACTACAGAACTCAACCTTCCTAAAATTTAAATAATCCTATTTTAATCTCATTTAATCATTACATTTTTAATGTTTCATTATTAAGCATAATTAAATCCTGAGTTTCTTGTGCCAAAGCCACTAAGGCACACACTTGTATGAGCCCTCAAACAATATTTGTAAAACAAGTTGGTTACTTTTCTTCTTAGCAAATTTCAGTTTGCAGCAAATGGAGATCCTTTTTGCGGGCTGAAATGGGAAATAGATGATTACCACTGTTCAACACTTTACATCAAATCACCCCACATCTTTCCATGATACATTTATTGTGAAGCATAGAAATTTGACAACTTTAAAAACTAATCTAATCATTTCTAGTTACCAATGAGTTTTGTATCTCAAAGAATTCTAAGTGCACAACATGTGTTAACTGATGCAGTCTGATTGGAGAAACACCCCTAGAAAACTGGTATATAATACTAATAAAAGGCACCTTGATTAAGGAAGTAAGAGTCACCTGTACTTGAGTAAAATCACAGGTTAGGATGAATTGTTTTGACTGCACCTTATACATGCAGCTATTTCCGTGTTAAAATGTATGCAATCCCAGAGGCCTTTTTGCTTTGTTTTTATGAAACCAGTTGATCATATGGTTTATTCAGTTAATTCCAAACAGAACATTTACTCTTCTTTAAAACTATAATTGTGTTACTGGATTTTGCATTGTAAAAAAGCACAATAAAGGTCTAGATGAAAAGTTTAGTTGCATTACCAAATCAGGCTGTGATCTCATGAGATCTTTCAAACTGAGCAGGGTCAGGTGCTTAAGGAAAACCCAGATACTGCAGAAAGTATAGTAAATGATTTAATACCTAAGCCAGCACTGACTAAATATCACAATGTGGTTGAAGGGTGCACTGTATTGTGGAGGTGCCATTTTTAGGATAAGGGAAATTGATGACATTGTCATTAAATGTTCCATGGTACTTTGCATACAAGCATGTTACCCTGATGTCCTTGCCCAATATGAAGCTGAACAACAAATTGCCTCTAGTCTACATACCATCATTCTCAAATCAGGGAAGGTGTTCGCTGCCTTTCCTAAACGAGTGTGGAGTGTGAATGAGTACTTCTATTCAATTTCCACCTTTCACCCTAGAAATGGCTGCACTTCAGTGTTTGGTGAAGTATTCTTTATACTGCGTAAATCCATTGGCAGGATTTGGGAACTGCTAAAGAATGCTTCTGTACAAGATCATTATAAAGCCAAACGGTGTCAGATCTTCACTATTACTTCTTTTGTTTTAATACTTCATATTGTCTCAACACCTTCATTATTTATTGTGGTGTTTCCGAATATCATAACTGAACAGGCTGGAAGCATTTACCTGTAATACCCTACCTGGCTAGCAGATGCTGCTGATCCTCTGTAACAAGGATAAGTGGATGTGGGCTGAGCAATCATGAGGGAGGAACTCTAGGAGTAGCTACACCTGGGGAGAAAGGTTAATCTGATCTTTGGCTTTTCAAACTACAGTAGGATAAACTCAAAAAGAAAGGGCCACGTTTGCACTTTATATACTCCCGTGAGCTGTGTTTGTTGAGCAGATTGGGAAAAGCATCTGCTCTCACACACCAAAACTGTAAACATTACCCAGTAGGGCCAAACCTTTGCTTTATGAAGGTTTGGGCACAAAACTGAAATGAAACCTATGTGGTAAAATCTGATGAGAAACTAGTCATTTATGTATACTCCCAGATTACATGCAAAAGAGACAGCCAATATATTGTAGATTTAGGGATACACAAGACAAGTCATATGAATGAAAGGATATGATATACTCCATGTAAAAGGATGAGTTATTTATACAGTATAATCTAAACAGGCAAGATTCTGCATCTATACCATAACATATGAAGAAAGATTATCAGTCCTCTGACATGCTGGGACATTTAATATCTGGTATCCTTGAATAATCTGCTTTCCTGAATGTGGATTTGGTGACAAAACCGGTTCATCATTTTACTATGATATCCCTCCAGGGTTGTGGGGTTTGCTTGTTTGTTTAATTCCCTTGCTAACATTGTATATGTTGTTTGTTATTGTTTGTCTTCTCTGTTTAGATTTTAAGTATGTTAGGCAGGGACCATATCTTCCAAATACGTTTCTAACTCAGAGGCTCTAATGCAGGGATGTCAAACTCAAATCACCATGAGGACCATATGAGGACTAGTACATTGGCCTGAGGGCTGCATCACTGAAACCTTTTCATACAACGATACAAAAGTATAGTCAACAATGAAAAAACCAAAGAGTACTATAGTATGCTATTAAAAGTCAATATATTAACTTTTTTAAAACTGTAAGGTGAAAAGTCAGTGCTAATTTTGACATCATTTCATTTTTGGCCATTTAGCTGGCAGCATTTTGCATCAACCCGAGCATCAATATTAGATTTGATATCCTGAGACTAAACCAGTCTGTGTTGCTTGCAAATTGTACCACATTCCATACAAAAAACTACCCTAACAGAATGTTAAGCACACATGCCAAAATTAAGGTTGCGCACACAACTTTTTGTCTGCCCCTTTGAGACTGTGTTATTGTGTGATCTTTTAATTACAGGGTCATGTACTGTTTCTCATATAATATATACCTTTTTTTCTACACCCTTAAATTGTATAGCATCTTAGTAGAAAAATCATTGTGACCTTTATTGTGTTGTAACAGTAGCCCAAGATATGCTTACTAGCAAAGGATTTGCCACTTAGCCATGGTAAGCATGACTGAGGGTGGTGATGAACGTGTGTTGTGATGGGAAGCTGTGTTGATTTGTGCCTGGGTTGTGTTGTGCTGTGCTGGGAGATTTTGTTTGATTTGTGTTGGTGGCAAATAAGGGGTGTGTGCTGGGGTGAGGGGCTATCTGCATTTGGACTTGCTGGTTGTGTTGTTGTTTAGGTGGTTGTGCTGATATGTGAGGTGGCAGCTAGGCACAAGGGTGTGGCAGTCAGACTAAGTAATCCACCTTCAAAATTGGTTGGTAACAGACTGCAGAACCCCCACTCCACCTCTTCCATGAGGCCCTGCCCCTGCCCTGCCTTTTCCCACCTCTTCCCTACCCCCATTCCAACCCCTTCCCCAAAGTCCCCACCTCAGCCCTGCCTCTTCTCCACCTCCTCCCCTGAGCGTGCCACATCTCCGCTCCTCCCCCCTCCGTCCTGGAAGGTCCTAAGCACTGGGAGGTAGGCGGAAGAGCAGGGATGCACCACGCTTGGGCGGGGAGGGGGCGCGTGTCGGCACCTATGGCGGGCTGCAGGACATACCTCCATGGCCATGTGTTTGTCTACTGGGGCCACTGGGTCCTACTGTAATACAAGTATTTAATAATAATAGTTGCTATCTTCTAATTCTGTTGTTATGTGAGATGCACATCAGTGATTTATTTCAGTTTCTCTATAAATTTTGTGTGTTCTATGAATCCATATTAAAGCTGCAATTACAGCTGCATTTTCTAATAATGTCATAATGAACTCAGGAATAAATCTGTCCTCTTGTGCAGTGCTGGTTTTAAGTTGGTTGAATTACATTTTTAACCTTGCACATCATATATTTGTTAGCTAATGAAAAAAACAAGTTGCCTATTATTTTGGTATGGGACTGTACCATTTCAGTTTGCGGGCACAGTCAACATTTGTGCACCAGACTCTTGAAAATAAGTTGCTTTTATTGCTGAATTAATATTGCAAAGATTTTTCTTTCATACATCCCAGCAAAATGGAGTGGGTGTTTTGAGATTTCCCAAAGGAGAAAAAGAAATTAAGGTTTTTACAGAACGCTGGTTTGCTTCTTTTAAAACCCACTTGCTCTGGAATGCAGATTTCAGGATAATGTCTTGCAAGGGAACTCAGTTAATAACTTTATATTGCCAGCTTGCCAAGGTCCCTTGGGTGGTGTATAACAATAAAACTACCCAATTGAAATTCAGAAATGCTTCTAAACAAAACAAATGAATCCCAAGGCAAACAGCAAGTGCAAAGACTAAGAGGTTTATATCTATATAACCTCTGGCCAGCAATCCCCCACATTTTAACTCTAGGGATGTAGAGGAAAGGAGTTCTAGTCTTTAACCACTTGTAACCCTCAGGTAAGGCAGTTACGCGTGTAGACATCAAACTAAAATACTATAAGAGACAAATTCTTCAAAACCCTTAATGATGTGAAGCAAGTAAAGACGAATAGTTTCTCAGCAGATTGAGGTTGAGGGGTCAGGCTTTTAACACCATCCCAAAATAATAGGCCCTTTGAATTATATTAGATTTTCCTGCCAAATCTAAAACATAAAAAGAAACCATTGTTAACAGCAGAGAACAGTTTCCTACTCTTGGTTCATTATGGCAATGTGAGACAATAGAGTTATAATTTAGCTTCAAATCCAGAGTCATGGGTGAAATCTGCAGTGAAATAAGTTATTACTCCTAGCCTTGATTCAGGAATTTGCTTCCCAACTTTAGGGCAAGCCGTCGGGGCAAATGGAAGGTCTGTCTGTTCATTCAGCCTTCTGCTTAAGGGGTGGCTGGTGAGGATTTGAGGTTGGGTTATTTGTCGTTCAGAGAGTTTTCCTTAGCCTGACAAACAGTAAGAACTACATATGTTTTAACATATGAGGTTTAAAATTGATGTTAGGCACCACGTGTGGCAATAGTGAGGCCAACAGGGATCAAAACAAAACACCTGCCTTTGGAAAAGAAAAGTTCTCAGTGTCTCTTAGATAGTTTCACATCACAGGGCCCACCAGCTATAAAGCTATAATCACCTGCCAAGCTGAGCCACAACAGCAGAATGCCTAAATAGAAACTGATGTCTGAATGCAAATATCCATCTGCAGGGAGCCCAAGGAAGAGGTGTTTGCATACACAGAGTCTAAGTCTATATAATTAAATATGTAAAAACCAGCAGAGATACTGTAAAATGAATTCACCACTTTCTAAGCAGTGAGTATAATCTGATTTCACCCATTGATTGATTGTGCTTCCCCCAGCTTCAGGCAGTGAAGAAGCACTGTTCGAAGACCTCCTTGAAGGGACAGCACATAATAATTTCATGACTACCTTGCCAATAAAACAAGGATAACGGCATAAGAAAACTGCACCACTGAAAACCACTTACCACCATGACCTTTCCCATTGAAAGCCTGTGTTGAATGTGGTATGAAAGGGATGCAAAGGTTCTTACCTTGGTTCGTTACCTCCAAATAGTGCTTTGTGAAGGCGGAAGAGAGATAAAAGCAGCCTCCGCTCCTTTTTACTTAATATGTAAATGATATAGATCAGATGAATCCAGCTGGTGATACTGTGCAAGCATTCCTCCAGGGCAGAGATTCAAAGACTGAGTTAAGAGGGTGCATGAGGCAATAGGTGTACAGCAGCTGTGTCTCATCAGCATACAGATGCTGTTTCAGCCTGTGTTTAGAAATGATCTCACCAAGAGGTCTCACACATATGGTGAGCACCCGAGGAGAATGCTTGCATTTCTTAAAGATGAGACCTAGTACTCTTCAGTTACTATCCATCCTAAGTTCCAGGTCTGACTGGATCCTTCAAAGGACAGTCCTAACCATACTGGCAAAATCCGTTTGTTGCAAAATCAACAGCCAATGGTTAATCTTACTGGAAGGTCCAGTGTAAACAAAATGACCATTTCTGGCAGTGATCGTGATAGCGACAAATGCATTCGCTGGTCCAAAAGAGGCCTCAATGCAGACTGGATGCTACCCAGAATGTCACTGGTATCCAGATGCACCTAGACCACCTTCTCCAGTAAAAGGGAAGGTTAGGCATTCAGTGGTAATTAGTGAGCAGTCTGGCATCAATAAATAGTTTCTTGAGGAGGGGCCATATGCCCACACCCACTGAAGAATGTTTAATGTCTCTACAACCACTTGATAATACTAGTCCACCAGTGACAGCCACACCACTCCCTTTAAGCCACTAGAATAAGTAAGGTGGTCAAATCAAAAGGGGTCTTTGTAAACCAGTGACATCCTCAAAGGCCAAGCCAAACTCCAGCAGTGGAAAACATGAGGCTTCTTCATTCAGGTTTGGAAAGGCCAGCTCAAAAGTGCGCATTCTTTTCTATGAAGAATGTAGGAAACTGGCTAGAATGATCAACAGAATTACTTGTGCGTGGGGGAGGATGGGTCAGATTGGTATGCATGCCTCTGGAAAATGTGAGAGAAGCTTCTTGCTATCTGAGTTAAATGGCTAAGAAACATGATTTTCTCCTGCCAAATGATGCCCTCAGGCCTTAAAAAGCAACAACTCGGGTCAGTTCTTTGCAATGGGCATATTAGAATGTTACAAATGTGAGCGTTAACTTTGCTAACTACTGGAAGCCAAAGGAAACAGATGGTAAGTGTTCCAAACAAATTATATGTGCTGTGCAACTGAGGTAAGTGGATGAGTGAACAAACATCAACTGTACCATGAGTTGAGCACATCTCCATAGCAACCCAATCGTCTTCTGAACTCAAAATATGTCCTGCATGGTAATTTAAAGTTTTGAAAGTGGATTTTTTCACATGAACCCTACTTATGAAGAGCAGACTAAAGAAAGAAAATGTAGGGACCCTTAAAATGTAAGAGTAATCTCAAAAGGTTCATTTTGGAAAAACAACCAAAAGTGAGACTGTGTGTGGGGCAGAGGGTTGTCAGGCTAACCCCACTCCCTCACATCTGTGAATTTAGACCAAGCCTTGGAGGATCCACTTGTAGTGCCCAGTAGGTGCACCAGCTGCTCCACTGGGCCCCTAGCCGTGACTGCCCTATTTAAAAGGCACATCAGAGCATGTAGGACTTTAATACAGGGGCAGCCAGAGCTGAGTGGAGTTCTTAAAGGGCCCTGAGGGAAGGGTGACTGAGCCAGAGCTGTCGGGCCTGGCTGGGAAGATCGGACATGAAGGGGTTTGATGGAAGGAATAAGCACCCTCTCAGGTTGTGAGCCATTTCTCTTCTTCCCAACTTCCCCTTGGGGTTCTAGTCTGTGAGGAGCTCTATGAGTTCAGTGGGACCTGAGGAAATTCAGCACTTTGCAGGACGGAGCCCTCTCAAGGGATTGCTGGCTCTTTTTAGACCACCCAGGGTGAGCTAATTTAAGGAGAGGGAGCCTGTCCAGGCAGCTAATTGAATAATGAACAGCAGAGCCTGACAAAAGGCCAGCAAGGCTCAGTTGCAGGAAGGTGGTCACAGAAAGAGAAGCTCTCCTGAGGGAGAGGAGATCCCAGAGACCACAGGCCCCAAGGAGGAGGGTTCTGTTATCCCTGAGCCAAGGGGAGACACTATTTCAAGTTTATTTTGGGATTAAATAGAACATCTGCAGGGGAATTTTGTCTTACACTCCTTTAGACTGGGTGGAGTTCTTAAAGGGCCCTGAGGGAAGGGTGACTGAGGCTGGATGACCTGCAGCACCACAGTTGGTCAGGAGATGGTGCAGGTAGGGCAGGCAGCCCTGCAACAGGCCCTTTGAATGGAGTTTATTGGATTGAGGGGAGGGAATAGAAAGGGTTAAACAACAGAGGCTGGTAAACCGTTTGTATTAAAAATGGCTTAGAGAACATTGTACTTTCCCATGCAGAACTGTGGGGTGTGGTGGGCAGGGGAAAGGAGCCTCTGAATTCCATAGATCTGTGTGCAAATCCCAAATAAAATTGCAAAATGATTCTGGCATTCACTCAGCCTTGTCCTGACTTGTGCACATTCCAACTACGCCATGCAATTGTCAGCCCCAGCTCAAGTGGAGGCACAGGAGCAGAGCAACAGAGGTGTTACAGGCTGCATCAACAGGTGCCCTAGCAGTGTTGTATGGGAGAAGCTTATACAGAGACTTGTGCAGTCAGTGTTCTTAGTTCTGCACTTCCATAAAGACTAAATTAATTCTTCATTTAAAGAAACAGTCAGTAGCAGCTCTTTGGGGCTATGGTCGATTCAAAATCAATGAGTCATTCCCTAGCATAATAAATATACTTTTCTGTAGAGCGTTGTCTGTGCAGGTAAATGGCTTTGAAGGGATTTATTGCTTGAGCTGTACAGGGTGACGTGCATCCCATCTGGTGAGTTTCAAGTCCTAATGCCCTACACTTGGAGAGACACATGTCTAGATAACGTACACGTAGGCACCTTCAGCAAAGACACCAAGTTTCTTGGAAGAATAGGCACAGTGTCATGAGGTGGCTGCAAAACCAGCCTGTCAGTGAAATACAATGCACCCTTTTGTTACATCCCCTGAATTCCTCTGCTCTGGCACAGGGATTCAACTTTGTATTTTGTAACTGGAGAGGGGAAAAAAGAATCCATGCTTTCAAATACAAAGTGAAGTGAATTTTGTGTTTGCAAAAGGTGCCCGATTGATGGCTCAGAGATCCAAGGCTTTGTTAGCACAGACAGAGATTGTGCTGCCAGTTTCCTTTGACCACTCCAGGCAAGTGCCTCAATTGTGACCTTGAAGTGGGAGGGGGTAGTTCAGTCCTTCACTTCTCTTCAGAGCGTACCAGCAAGGCAGGGGCTAGCTGTGCTGGTTTTTGTGGTGTGTTTCCTGGAGACCAGTACTCCTTCATTAATGTTCATTTCACATAGGACTTTGCATAACCACCTCTGATCTCTACAGATCTCAGTGCTCAGAACTAAAGGTGAAAAGCTCCATATTTCTTCACCAATCTCACTCAACCACACTCCTGCCTAACCCAAACAAGAGGGGATGAAAATCACACCTAGTACAATTATTTAGGATTTTAAAGATCACAGCCAGTCTGTGCAATGGTGTTTTGGGGTGGAGTCAGAACTGAGTGGCTACGCAGGGGAGGGGAGTATGGTATTAATAAAGCCACTTGTTAACTGCCTATGAAATTTGCCCCTAAAGGGAACTCCCAGACCAGTGTCTATCTCTGGATAAAACATAGCTGTTTCCAATCACACTGTACAGTAGAATTATAGTAAGTTCTATATATTCCTATCCTGGGTGTTGCTTATGGGTTATTCTATGTGAAAGATGGTTCTCTCCTGTGCCACCTTAACTAAAAACCTGTTTTGTCTCTTTTATTCCAGATGCTGGGGAGCTATCCGATCCTTTTCTCCATAGTTACCAGCCTGCTCTTCATCGTGCTGCTGCCTGCAGTGCTCATCAGAAACAACGGCTGGGCAGCCATTCTGTGGAATGAAATTATCGTGCAGCAAATAAACAATTTCATCATGGCTCAGAGCAAAGAAGAGAGGATTTTAAACTTCGTGCTGCAGAATGCAGTCAGAGGAGACCCCCAGAGTGTAGTGGACACCATAGATAAGTACTGCTCTCAGAAGGAGTGGGCCATGAATGTGGGGCCTGAAAAAGGTAATCACATCAGAGAGAAGCTCCTCAAGGCTCCTTTTGAGTTTGAGACTGGCATGATACAGGATACGTTATTCTGTTTGCCACTGAAAAAACACAGCAACCTTGCACGCCGCAACAGCGGTTATGCAAACAATAATGCAAGATGGTGTAAATCTCTTTGGAAGAATCCAGCAGGTGCACTGTAGGGTCATGGGGCCACATGTGATTTTTGATGTGCTGTGCATATTTCTTCATGAGGGAGGGAGGGCAGGCATCTGGGGAGTTGAGAAACAAAAACCCCTGACTTGGATTCCTGCCAGTTTCTTGCTACGTAGCCTTGGAAAAGTCACTGCCTTGCTTTCTGTACCTCCGTTACAATGGATCTTATCCTATTTCCAGCACAAAGTGTCCATGAGCCTTAATTCACTGGTGTTTATGAAGCATTTTGAGATCCTTGATTGAAATGTGCAAACCATGAGTATTTAAAATAAGAGGAATTTTGCAGATATAAACAATAGTTTAGGCAAAGTATTTTTGAGGGAAGGGAGATCATACAGCTGTAATATACATAAGAAGCTGTCCTATATACTAATAGGAGAATCTGACATTACTATCACCTGGCATGTCTTAGTTTCTCTTAAAGGCCAAATCAGCTAAGTGGATAAAATTTGGCCCTTTTTAGTTTTTGGAGGCAGTGCAGGGAATTTGGAAGAAACATAGTAATCTAGGGTTAACCCTAGTAAACTTGTACTTTTACACAGTCGTCAGAGAGACCCCAATGTGTTAGGTCTAGTTTACGAAACCGTTCCTGTGATTCCATGAATAGTATGTTTAGGGTGAAAGCTGTAGTGTCTAGTATCTTTGCACACATTATTAAAGCTCTAGCCCTGGTAATATTTGGTCATGTTCTGAGGTTTTTGCTTGGACAATATGCCCTTGGCTTTCAGTAGAAATTTGCTTGAGTGAAAACGGAATGTGGATCTTAAGATTTAGCCCATGATGCATTGAATTATATAATGACACTATCTTGGATTTATTTAGCACCTCTCATCTTAAAGGTGCCAAAGCACCTGACAGGAGTGGCTTCAACGCTCAGTAAAGTGCAGTCTCCTCTGTGGCTTTGAATAGCACACAGATACACCACAGTTACCAACTCCCCAAACTAGGGGATTTTGCTAGGGCATCTGGTGAGATAATGCCTTGGGATCTTTTAGTGACCCCAAATGGTCTCAACTTTGCCTTACAGCTCATTTGAAACAGTTTCAACAGTACACTGCTAGGACATTGATTCAGTACTTGCTGAAAAGGACCAGTGCCACCCACTGAATCAAGAGCTCTGATCCCTGAAATGCCCTGGGTTTTTTTAGAAGCCTCCTATCTAAGTATTGACTAGAAATGACCATGCTGAGATCATATCCCAAGAAGGTACATAGCACTACACCAATTTATAACAACAAGCTATCCCTAATCTACAATAAATTGGAACAATATGCTGTGTTACATATGACTAATTGCATTTATTAAATAATCCTATAAATAAGCATTGAAGACAAACGTGCTATAAGATAATATACAGAGTCTGTCACACAAATAATATGGGGTCAAGAGTTTCACCATTAGGGGCAACAGTGAGTGCAAAAGCAGGGCATTTAGACAATACGGACAGAAAGGAGAGCACCAGTCACTGCCACTGAAGTCCCTGAATTAATACAAAAAATGTACAGTTGCAGCACTATACACTTACCCTGCAGAAATGTGCCAATAAAAGCTGGGTGGCAGGAGAAGGCTGAGTTATACTGTTAAGTAGGAGCCCTGGGCTAGATCAATGAGAGCAGAGCCATACCAAGAGACCTTCCAGCAACATCAGTGAAAGTTTTGCAGGAGAGCTGAAGGTAGAGTATCACATTTCATTACTTACGTCAGCCAGTTTAATATTTGCATCATTTTGCAGTCGAATGCATTTTTCACTAGTATATACCCCTTTTCCCTTTCTCCCCAGTTCTCTTCCTCCCTCTTTCCTGTTTTTGTGCATCTCCTCCTGTGTTCTCTGTATTTCTTTTTTTCCTCCCTCCTTTTAATCTATATCCTCTTTCCTGTTTTCTGTCCTACGGCTCCCCATTTTCTCCTCATTTCTCTCTGCTCTGTCTCCCTTCTCTTTTTCTTTGGCACATTTCAGCCCACCTTTCTATTTTCAGTCTCTGCAAAGCTGCTAAAGTCCTTTCCCTGTGGAGAAGCTGCAGAGGGAAACTGATTAGCTTTCTACTATGTTTTCGTCTGCAGGCTTGCTATGTGTAAAGCAACACTTCATGAAAATAGAGAGAAATGGTCTGAAAATTGCTTGAATTGGGAGCTACTGCACAGTGAGCCTGAGTAGATTTCTGCAGACCTAGCTGGTTTCTCTTAAATCAGCAAGGGACTCAGTGCAGAAGCAAACTGACCATTCCTAGTCAGTTTACACATACAGTAATCTGAAATGAGAAACTCACTAGGATCAGACAGTTCTAAACAGTTTGTCTTTGCAGTCCTCTCTGACCAATGCCTATAAGGATTGTTCGACTCACTGCAATTGGCAGTGGACTTAAACTGCGGTATGATTTTTAAATTGAGGTGCCCATGGCTGGGAGTTTGAAACCCACACAGAAAATAATTCTCACTTTAGCAGTTAGGTGGGTTTTAAGAACTACAGGAGGTATTACTTCACGGTGCCCTGCGGTGACCCCTCCAGCCCTGTCCCTTCCTTGGCTCCAAAGATGGTGGTCATACTACAGGACCTTGGATGAAGCAAGTATAAAGAATGGGAATCAGCGGGGCAGTTCTCATAACTAGGGCCCTACCAAATTCATGGTCCATTTTGGTCAATTTCACGGTCATAGGATTTTAAAAATCGTAAATTTCATGATTTCAGCTATTTAAATCTGAAATTTCACAGTGTTGTAATTGTAGGGTCCTAACCTAAAAATGAGTTGTGGAGGGGTGGGAGGTTGCGAAGGTTACTGTAGGGTGTTATTGCGGTACTGCTACCTTTTCTGTACTGCTGCTGGTGGCGGCACTGCCTTCAGAGCTGTGGAGAGCGGCAGCTGCTGGCTGGGAGCCCAGCTCTGAAGGCAGAACCGCTGCCAGCAGAAGTCAGGATGGCATGGTATAGTATTGCCACCCTGACTTCTGCGCTGCTGCCTACAGAGCTGGGTCCTCAGTCAGCAACCGCCAATCTCCAGCCACCCAGCTCTGCAGGCAGCAGTGCAGAAGTAAGAGTGGCAATACTGCTACCCCCTAAAATAACCTTGCAACTCCCCTGCAACTCCCTTTTGGGTCAGGGCCCCCAATTTGAGAGACACTGTTCTCCCCTGTGAAATCTGTATAGTATCGGGTAAAAGCACACAAAAGACGAGATTTCACAGTTCATGATGCATTTTTCATGACCGTGAATTTGTTAGGGCCCTACTCATAATAGAAGGGCAGGACCCCTCCCCCCAATAAAATAAAATAAGGGAAGATAAAAGCTTTCTGAGAACAAGGACTCCTACGAGAAATGCTGACAAACCTGGCAATACGGTGGGCACCAAGGGGCACTGCTCCAGCAAGATAGGCAAAATCCCAACATTACTGATTTTTAATTCCTAAGATTTGAAGGCTAAACAAGAGTGCTCAGTTACAAATTGCAGCATCACACCAGTACAGTGCGTACACAAGTGATGCATAAATAAATAGCACAGGACAAGGTGAATGCTGATAGCAGGTAACTAAGCAGCTCAGGTGGCTCATGCAGCATGATGCCAAAGGCTAAACACTTTCAAATATTCATTCAGATTCAGGTATCTAATGTATTGACACTACTTAGGACCATAAAAGATGGAAGAGACTTCTGCCACTGAGTCCATTTCTTTGCAAGGATTGGATATAGTTTCCCATTTTATTTATTGTAACAATTGGCTAATGGTTTCTGGCCTTTATAATACAAATAGATAGAGCCTTTGTCAGCTGGCTTGACTGTTCCTTTTGTAATGAGTATTTCTTAACTTAAAAGTCTTACATTAAGGCGACTGCATGTAATATTATTTACAAAATGTGAACTCTCTCAAAGTTTAACAGCTCTGCATTTCATGAATGGGGACAGATTTTGCAACTAATTTTTTTTTTTGTGAAGTATTGCATTTTTCACTCAAAGTTGTGCTAAATTTTATTTAATACAGGCCTATCTTCTCTCAAAAATGTGGTTTTTAATTAATTTTTTTTAAACATCTCAACGTACTTACTTTTTTGAAAATTTACAGTTTGAAGCCTAGGTCAGATGATCAATTTTCACAGTATGATACAAGACAATCTATTTCCTGAACTCACCCGAGTGCAAAAAACAAAAAAAGTTATGAAAATATTCACAAGACTGTTTTCAGTTTCACAGGGGCCCCATTGATACAATAAGCAGCAGTTTCGTTTGCGGTATTTGTCAGTGGTTTCTTTCCAAGATTCCAGACATTTCAAAATGAATCTCATTTTAAGTAGGAGCCAGTCTGCAAAAGAAGCCTTGTATAATTTATCATAAACCCTATCACATTTTGAATCTCCTTATAGCAGCTTAGTAAATGAACTTGTAAGATTCCATCCACTAACTTTATTATTTGATGCAGTTTGATTTAGTCCACAGTTAACCCATTTCTCTCCCATTCAGGTTTGATTCTAGATAAGATACTGGAGGAGACAAAGCCATCAGTCTTGCTGGAGCTGGGAACGTACTGTGGCTATTCAGCTGTGAGGATTGCTCGGCTGTTAAAGCCCAGTGCTCGCTTACTGACCGTTGAGTTCAACCCTGACTTTGCTGCTATTGCCAGACAGATGATTGAGTTTGCTGGAGTGCAAGATAAGGTACATCTTGATCTTCTGTGGCTAGTAAATGAAGGGACTAAGCAGCTGTTAGGTCAGAAGAAATACTGGCATTTCACCCTCTTATACTTAGGCTAACATAGCAATTGCAATATCCCAGGCTATTTTAGCAGTGAACTGAGCATGGCAATTGGGTTCATCTGTGTGAAGTTGGGAAATGCCCATTAGGGACTGGGGCAGGGTCGTGAACACCTTTTCGTACACATTCTGTGTTTAAGATATCTGAGTAGTTAGTAAAGGTGGGGCAAAGCTAACAAGGTTAGGAATCGTTAGCAAGAAGACAAAGATAAGACGACAACGTATCATGTTGCCTCTATATAAATCGATGGTACACCCACATCTTCAATACTGCATGCAGATCTGATCGCCCCATCTTAAAAAAAATCTACTGGAATTGGAAAAGGTTCAGAAAAGGGAAACAAAAATGATTCGGGGTATGGAACAGCTGCTATATGAGGAGAGATTAATAAGAGACTTTTCAGCATGGAAAAGAGACGACTAAGGGGAGATATGATAGAGATCTATAAAATCGTGACTCGTGTGGAAAAAGTGAATAAGCAAGTGTTATTTACTCCTTCTCATAACACAAGAACTAGGGGTCACCAAATGAAATTAATAGGCAGCAGGTTTAAAACAAACAAAAGGAAGTATTTCTTCGCACAAAGCACAATCAACCTGTGGACCTCTTTGCCAGAGGATGTTGTGAAGGCCAAGACTATAGCAGGGTTCAAAAAAGAACTAGGTAAGTTTATGGAGAATAGGTCCATCAGTGGCTATTAGCCAACATGGGCATAGATGGTGTTCCTAGCCTCTGTTTGCCAGAAGCTGGGAGTGGGTAACAGGGGATGAATCACTTCATGATTACCGCTTCTGTTCATTCCCTCTGAAGCACCTGGCACTGCCCACTGTTGTAACACAGAGCTAGATGGACCATTGATCTGATCCAGTATGGCCGTTATGGTGTTCTTAAGAGTAGTGTGATTCAGATCCAAATTGGGGTTTGGAAGAGCTTGGGGCTCAAGTGAGAGCAGGGATTGCAGTTTGAGTTTCCCCAAACTGCATGAGCTATTCTCACAAGTTTCCAGCTATCTGAGCCAGAAGAAGAATACACAGGGGCAGGCTCTGTTCCAAACTAAATAATTCATCTTTTTAACCTCTCTTCTGTACGTTCTATTTGCTTTGGACAAGAAGGTTTGATTGAGAAGTGACTGCAATTCCAAGCCAGCAGGGGATTCCCTCGTCACCAGCAGACAGTCACTCTTCCCAGCAGAGCCAAGGTCACAGACTTCTTATAATTGCACAGAGAAAAAATAATTGAGTCATTTTATCAAAAAAGCCCATGTGATCCAAAGCCAGCCAGCAGCTGAAGTTATCCACCAACACTATTAACATGGTCACGGAAGTCTGACTTCAACTTAAAGGGTGAGGGGCATTGTGCTTAAAACAAGGTGCACAGATCAACATGAGATGAATTTGCTTTTCAGGTGAAAATTCTAGAAGGCCCTTCGGAGACAATTATCCCACAGCTGAAGAAAAAGCATGAAGTGGACACACTGGATTTTGTCTTTCTCGACCATTGGAAAGATAGATACCTGCCAGACACCATCCTGCTGCTTGTGAGTTGGAATGATTTCAGCCCTAAAACCCCCATAGTGAATATTCAGAGTCTGTAAGATCTTCCCAGAACAGTTGGGAAGTGCGTGTTTTCTATAGCTATAGCAGGGCACTCACCAGAGATACATTTAACAACCAGCCAGCCATGTGATGAAAAGGGATGGAGCTTTGGGGCTTGATTCACAACAGTGCTGAGTGCCCTTGCCTCCCCTATTATTGCCAATGGGAACTAAGGATGCTCAGCACTTCCCAGGGATTGTTCAGCCACTTGCAGGATCTTCCTCTCTGGAAAGGGCTGAAGCTGAATACCCAATAAGAACCACCCACAGACACTGGGGCAGTACAGGTTTGGGTCTGAACATCATGACTTAAGTCTTTCCCTGTTAGATTAAGCCAGGATACCTGATCCAAATACCCTGGATTTTGGAGAAGTTCAGACTCCAGTCCCAGCATTAATTTCCTGATGGCAAACTCTGTTGTCAGGGTTTGTGTTCCAGGATGAAATTCAATCTTGATAGCACGTTTGTACCTTCTTTCTGTGAACATCTGGGGCATCCTTACCATCTGATTGGCTATAAAGCAGCCCTTAGCAGAGGGAAGACTACTCCTAGGACCATGCTAGGCTCTCATTCCAGGAAATGCCATTCAGCCTCTTTCCACCCACAGCTAGACGTGGGGACAGATTCTATTAGCAACAAAGGTAACAGTTAATGACACTTCAGTACAAAATTAGGAGGCTATAATAGCATTAGGAAATTATGGGTTGGCTTTAAACAGCCAGGTAATGACAAACAAGAGCAATTAAGGACCCCGGAATATTTCCAAACGTCAGCAAATAACCCAGTGATAATCATAGCCTCTGTGTTTATAAAAACAGCGCAAATGCACATATCACAGCTCAATAGCACCATTAGACCTGTGACTATTTCTAGAACTAAATGACTAATTGGATGGAAATGCCATTTTTCAGTTACATTCTCCACAAATATCTACCCACTCGCCCTTGTATGAGCCTCTCTTGCATTAAGACCATGGGAGCCTCTGCTGACTGCATCGCACTAGCCCCATTCTCCCTCTCTTGCATAACCCCAGTTCACCACCCCTGTCTGGAGAATACAAGCACTCTGTCTTAGACTCCCACTCTCTCCTCCCTACAAGCAACTTTTTAAAAAGTAGAGGGTTTCCTTGGGACTTCTTGTTAAAACCCACCATTGAATTTACACATCAGTAGCTGGGAGACAGTACATTTTTGTTCTGAAATTCCTTTGCCTCCCAAGAATGTTCATTTTAAAACTTGCTCTGTAACAGTTACTGAGCTCCCAGCTCTTTGGAGGGCTGGAGCACCAGTTCCAGCTCTGAACCTTAAAACGACAAAGCAAAAAACCAGCTAAAGCAAAGGATTGAGAATCATTTGGCTCCAGCTTCTTAGTCAACAGTTTGATGCAATTCCAAGCCAAAGAGTTTTGCTTATTCTCATGAACATGTATTCTCATGTATTCTACATTATTCTCATGTAACATCCCCAAGGGACTTTAGATGGACCGGCTGAAGGAAACACTTCGAATATTTCTCCAGCCTGGCATTTTGAACATAGTTTTTGACAAGCATTTCAGATTAGCCAAGTTGTGGTTTGAGTCCCAGACAGTTTCTCTTTCACCCAGGTCTAGAAAAGGTCCTTGATACAAAGAGCAGCTGGCAAACATCAGCAGAGTCACAAAGACACAGCAGCTAGTGCTGGAAATTACAGCTGGAGAAATGCCCTTTTCACTCAAGTTTCTGATCTGATTATTAGAAAGTACAGGCCAGAGGATATTGACATACCTCCCAAACTGCCTCTTCTCTTCAGATCGGTGAGCTAACCACTAGTGGCCTCTACAATACTCATGTGTGGGGCAAAAGCCATTCATGGAGCCTTAAAGATTCAACCCTCCCATAACTGCAAGGTGGGAACAAAGCTGATAAGCTGCAGGCTTTTATTTTGAAAATTGCTGGTGTATTCAGATAAGCAATGTCTCTTTGTCAAGGAAGATACAAAGAAGCAAATGATATGGTTGCAGCTTTACTTTTGTTAAATGTTGGATGTCCGGGTATACGGCAAGTTAATTATGCCTCTTGAATTCTTGGTACCTTGGCAGCCTGGCCCTCTTTGGGCACTAACTGTGTTCCACACCCTGTCGCGAAATAAAGCAGCCAAAGGTTGGATGGGATTGAGGAAGATTGAGCACAGGAAATCTCAGTCATAAATGCTGAGTTTTTCTAGTAGTGGGCCAGGGCCCCATTGAGACTTTGCTGCCCAGAATGCCATGCAGCCCCCGCTCTGGTGGCTTCACCAGCTTCTGCAAAATTTCAATATTGACCATTCGTTTTGATTTCAGATTAAGTCTCTCCATGTGTGAAGAAATCCTTCCAAATGTGAATTACAGAGATGTCTTCTTAACCCGGCAGAGACCGCCAGAAACAGTAATTTAGGCATGAGCTGTCACCATTCATTTGAATCTGAATCCTACTGCCATCACTTTCTTATCAGTATTATTAATTCTTTTACTGCTGATGATGTTAGCAGAAAGATCCAGCTTTTCAGGGTTACTTGCCGAACCTGTAGAGTGAGTCATGGCTATTTGTTCCTGATCAAACCCATGTTAGTACAGGAATTCACATTAGCATGAAATGTCACTAATATGAGAATGCATTGCACTACCACTTAGCAAACGTTAGCTCCTTCTAGATGAACAGATTCACCAAGCGCAAGTCTCTCTTCTTTCTAGGACCATGGCTTGCTGAGGAAGGGCTCTGTTATCCTGGCTGACAACGTCATTGTCCCTGGGGCTCCAGAGTTCATTAAGTATATCCGCAATAACAACAGGTTTGAATGTACCAACTATCCCTCGCACGTGGAATACATGAAAGTGAAGGACGCCATGGAAAAGGCCGTGTTTGTGGGATAAAGGGCGTCACTGGTATCTAACTGTTGTTTCAAGTGTTGTAAATGCAACTGTACAAGTTAACTCTGTCTGTGCTTTATGTTTAGCTTTCTGTAGTTTTGGGGCTGCAATTAAAGCAAGCTATAATGAAGAAGATGGATTTAGAGAAGAGGGAAACCAAGGACTAGCGAACATGTGCACAAGTAGGGTAGCCAGCCAAAGATTAGAGGGAGAGGCCTGTTTTTTTCCTCTTTTCAGATGGCTATCTGCATCCAAGAGGATATCCACTCCCTTAAGGTGATCTGCTTCTTGCCAAACAGCAAAACCAATCAGTTTACTCTGAGTTCAAACCCTACTAGCCAAGAGTGAAACAGCCTCTCAGCTTCGCTGTGATTTTCTGTGTCCTTAAGCCAAAACAGACTAATCGCTTCTAAGAGAGAGAAAGACACAGTTTTCAGGGAAGGAATATTTCAGCAGCTCTGATTTGGCTAAATAACTGGCAATGCACTGCAGTGAAGAATCCGTCAGTTACATCGTACACATTCCTTGCTAGCTACTAGTAAAAATTCCTTATGTTCTGTGCTGGAGAAACAAACCAAAACACAGTTTGACAGTAGGAGAGGCAGACAAGATAATTAATGTGATTGTGGGGGAGGGACCAGGAAGGCTACACGAAATAAATGGATAAAAATATACATTTGTGGGGTCCTTTAAACGGACAAGTAGCATTAAGGGAGCAGCTTCTTTATAATGAACTATCAAATGCACATAAACCGCCAAGACCTTGATTAATATGCTGTTTTCCAACCCTTTGCATTGTACCTAACCAATGTAAGCTCTTTGGAGACAGGATATGCTTCTTACTGTAGGGCAAGAGCTGCATAAATGTAAGGTGCTGGCTGATGATTTATAATAGGACACAACAGGCTGTGCTTTTCTGTCCGATTATTGTATGCCCTAGGTTGTGTTCACATTACAGTAAATAGTAAGGATTTATTATTAAGGTACAAGGCCAAACCCAAAGTGACTTTAGTCACCCAAATGGTGCAACAGTCCACTGGCAGGGCACTTCTCAACGTGTCCCATTGCTGTCACACAACTGGGTGAAATTCAAAATTTATAAATAAAAATGAAGGGGAAAAAAATGACCTGTGCAGTTACTGAGCATGTGACTCCATTTTATTCCATATGGACTCTGTCCAGCACTTCCGCTGTAGGTTTCAGCCAGGGAGCAGCTCTAGAAATAGACCCTGTATTCTAAAACCAGTAGATACGTACTCCCAATCCCCTTCCACTTTGGATTCTCACAGACATGTTATTTAGCCAGCTGCTTTTGCAGTTCGCCTCCCTGAAGTTTTATTAATTCTGGCTCAGGAGAGAATCACATCTCTAAGTCGGTGAAAATGAGATTGGCAAAGACTTTAAACAATAGAACTGAAAAGGAGAGCAAGTTATCCACAGTCGTAAGATCAAATTGAAAATGGACACAGTTAACTAGAGGAACCCAGTGAAAAGTGAGAAGCCACTCCTGTGCTAGGCCCCAGCCAATCCACAAGCCAGAAACTGCTCAGGTGACTCTCAGGACAGGTATATAAGCCTCACAGGAGGAACAGCAGCTCAGTCTGTGCAACATACTCTATGGCTTGGAACTCTCTCCTGCCTCACAGTGGCAACAGACTCCCCAAGCCTTAGCCTGCTCCAGCCATGCTCTAACTCTGGCCTCACTCCAAACCAGCTCTGGACTCCTGATTCTGGCTCTGAGCCTGGCCCTACTGCCATGGCTCTGATCATACCCCATCATGGTTTATGACACCCAGCCAGCTCGTGGATGCATTACTTTCCAAACAGGCACAATGAGGCAAAGCCACCATAATTTACCTTGATAAAGAAAATCTCTAATAGTCTCTCTCAACCTTAAACTCTACTGGATCAGATCCCTGGTCCATCCACTCCAGGATTGACTCTCCAGCAGTGGCCAATAACTGATGCCTCAGGAGGTGAAAATGTCATATAGTGCCCATAGCTAATAGTGCAGAGCTGTACTGTGCATGGGTGTGTGCGTCATCCCTTTCTGAGCCGCTAAAGGGCAGCCATCTCTCACCCTGAAATATAAATGTAAACAACGTATAAGTGCCCAGCTGTAGAGATCATTAGTGATCATGTGCGTAACTCACTGGTATGGTATCAGAGCCCTTCTGGTGATTTTAAACTGTTTGCAAAACACCTGGAGAATACAATTTACAAACCCATCTACATCGTGGGGTGAGTGGCCAGTGCCCACTGTTTTAAAGGTCATAACTTTGGCAGGTCTCTTCCATTTTTAGCCCATATATGCCTTTGATTGCAATTAAGTCTCCCTCTCACCACAGCAGGTTGCTGTGATTTATTGATACTGATGAAGCCCTACATACATCAGAGGTTGCATGCTCAGAAGCTCTGTATTGTGACGTTGTTGCATGTAAGAGTTCTGAAGCAAAAACGTGCTGTGAGATCATTTGCATGTCAAGAAAGGTTTAGGTGCAGCTTGCAATGCAGTCCTCTGCTGTACTTTGCAAAACAGAATCAGGGAAAAGTGTTCTCATTTTGTGGTTTTATGTAAGGAGAGTATCAAGAAAACAGGACGTGGCAGGGAGAAGTACAGAGAAGCAATTAGATTGGTGTAGATATTACACAGAGCGGATTCGCTTATGTGGCATGGCAGTTTTATTTGGGAAAGAGAGAATGTGAGCTCTGTATGCAGTCAGAGCCACAGCCACTTCTTTTAAGGTCAAAATTAAGTGTTTTTCTCCAAGTAGAATTACAGGGCCAGCATGGCTATGGAAGAGCTCAGTTCTGTTCCGGTTCATGCATCATCAGATTGCTAACCAAGTTCCATTGCAAGGACAAATTTTGCCCTCAGCCAGACCCATGTAACACTATTTATTACTGGTGACCAAGGGCGAAAAGGAAAGAACCTAGCTGAATTTGAATGACTGGCAAACAGAGCTGCTTTTCAGAGTAAAAGCACACTTTGGATTGTGGAAGCAGTGAAGGCTGTAAGCTCTCTGAATAGCCTCCTTTGTACAGGGATAGCTAGTGTCCTAAAGATCCCAGCATCGATTGAGAGTCGATGCAATATCATCCTATTGTAGTGGGTGTCAAAGACAACCCAAATATTCACAATCCTGTTCTCAATGGAACAGTAGATCAGAGTTTGAGTGTTTGACCAAAGACCCTCAGCTTGTAACGTGCCACTGATGGAAACTACCAATTAAATAAATTCCTCCAGCCAGTTCTCCCAACTCACCTTGCAAATGATCAATTCTAACTTAAGCAATCCTAATTGAGATAAATTAGCCCAATGGAAAATATTGGGAGGGCCTAGTGGTAGCGAGCTGTGCTATGTGAGAGACCAGGGTCAGTTCCTATGACAGTATCTCCTAACCCTCCCACCCCACCCCCCATTATGGGGGAGGGCCAACACACACAAAAACCGGCTTTTTAAACAGGTAAGATGACAGCTGAAAGATTGGGGGAGGCAAGGGGTCAACCAAATTTGCTAACATCCCTTTAATTTTTCATTTACTTATTGCGAGCTTGTACCACAGTGTGGCATTGCCAATGCTGTGCATTAGTTACAAACAAAGCTGTTACAGTAGGAAGCAAGAAAATACTGAACACCCACTGTGGTGACAGGAAGCTCAGTGGACATTTTGTTGAAATCAGAAACAGACCCGGGCTGTGATATTTCATGTCAATTGTTCCCACGTTAACCTTTCACATTAGGGACTCCGTTCTCCAGTTTGGCCAGAAGATGAGCTGAAAATGAAGCTACTCTGACAGCTGTAAAAGGTCAGCTGTAGAAACCACATATTTGTTTTAGCTCAGTATCTTACCTACAGCATCTACTATTCATTGCCACTTTAGTGCAGCCATAATGAACACAAAAGTCAGATTCTTTCCTGCAGCGGAATGTTGGCAATACCTACTAGGAGCCAGATTCTGAGGGTAAGAGCCACATTGCTTGTAAAATGAGATGTTCTGTCTGTGTGTACAAGACCAGCACATGATTTTGCAGAACAGCTTGGGATGCATTCTAGACATCTGAGATTTAAAGTAGAGAAGGTAAGTTGAAGATAAACGCCCCAGTACTGCTAACAAGCATCCACAGCTAAAGGTCTTTGGAACCTCAAAAGTGATAACCTATTAATGGTTTAATGAAGCTTGACCGGTAATATGATTTACTAATGTTTAATTACCAGGAAAAACCTCACCTCCTCTTGCTTGCCAGCTCACTGCAGGGCACTATTACTGATAGAGATTTTTGCTGGAGCTTTCCTATGCTTGATGAGTGCAGGTCAAGAAGCGTGACATTGTTTGCCACATCAATCTCTCTGTTGATCTGATCAACATTGATGAACCTGCCAGGGAGAGTCAGTCCTCGAAGGTATACCTCAGAGAAGAACTGTTGTGCAGAGGTTTGTTCTCTGCATTTTCCAACGTCACAAATATCCAACTCAGCCTATGACATACAGTTATATAAAAGTTGACAGAAGTTAAAGACTGATTAGGTCAAATAAAAAGATCTGCTGATACCACCCAAGGACTGTGTTAAGATCATGACTAAAACAAAAGATGAATGGAATCAGAAATTAACTAACCTAATTGGTGGACTGAATACAGAGGAGATGGCCTGTGCCACTCACCACCTCCTTTAGGGGATCCTTTAAAAAGGAGTCTTTGAGGGGGAATCAAAATTGTGGAAATTGGTGGACTGGAAGGATAGAACTTTATCACTGTGGCTGCCCCACCATCTCTTGGGATGCCAGGATCCACAACAACAGTTAGGCCTTCATTGTCCTGACCAATCCAGGACAGAGAGAGGGAACCAACATCACCACCACTTCTACCACTTTGGTTAAGTTCTGAATAGGACCTGAAATATGAGACTTGGGTGCCTACTGTCACCCCTCCTTCACGTGTTCTTGACCTTTCTCCACCTTATTTCTCTTTTCTAACTTTCTCAAATTTCCTTCTGTCTAGTAAGTGTCTGGCTTAGCCAAACATGACTGCATCTTTTACAACATTGCTGTAAGCTCATAACCAGATAGGCTGCTAAAAGCAATGCCCTACATCTCCCAATGCTTGTAGTGGTTTGCTAGGTCTTGTGGTTGGCTGATAAAAGGCATATGCTGTCCTGAGCTGCTTCAGGCAGGAAGCTGCAAGTGAGTCAGCACCAGAGGCAGAAACTGAATTTTCTACCTTGGTGGTTGTTTGCTGTCATTTTGTGTCCCCATTTTTCTTGTTTGATCTTGAAGCGAATGGGACTGGTCTTTATCAGCAGCTCCAGACCAGCTCAACTAACTTCTCTTTTAGATAACTGTTCTTTTTGGGGGAAAGACTGTCAAGTGGGGCAGGTTTGGGGGTTCCCTACAAAAACTTTTTGCTGCTGAAGGAAAAGGGAATGAGAAATATTGTAGAATACTTTACATTTGAAATGCTTTGACTGGTTTTCTCTTTCTCCTTACAAAATGTTTAATGGTGATGGTTGTCATGGGACTAAGCAGGTTGAGGTCTCTGTATTCAAAATCTTGAGCCATGTTTAACTCTTTTGTGTTGTACAGTGATAGGATCACGTTAACACCTTTGATTGCCTGGGCCCAGCTATTCCATCAAAATTAACACAACAGATCTGTCAGCAATTGGCCATGTCATGTAGTGGGAAGTTGTCTCCTCAGCTTCTGGGTGGATCTCCCTTCCACACAGCAGTAAAACTAAATGATCTAATATATCCTAAAAGCATGTAAAAAAGAGAAGTGCAAGAGAGGTTTCTCACATCTCACCCAAAGCTTGCATTTAGCTCCAGTCAATTCCTAGGATCTCTGATTTTTTTTTTTAAACCATACACACACACACACACACACACACTCTCTCTTACTTTACAGCCATGTGACGTGGTGTACTCAAATATTTTATCAGCAAGCGTGGGGAAAGGTCAGTGACCTCACAAATGGTAAAGCCATCAGTAAGATATGCTTGTCAATCTAAATGTGCAGTCCTTTGAAAAGACCCATGCAGATGTCTGTCCCCTCCCCCACAGAAACACCCTTATGTCTTAATAAAACCATGATCTATACTCCAAAGTCATTATATGGCTTTCTGCTACGCTGACATAAGCCATGGAATTACCGTTTCCAGCTGCAGTACATTAAAGCATATGCCAATCACTTTCATTACCAGAGGTTTTTTCGCAGCACACTGCTGGCCTGCACTAGGGTCCCACTACTCTGTGTCTTGGCTAAATTATGTTATATGGCAGAGAATATTTAGGACATCTGATGTAACAAATAACCAATGGCACACATGTTCTTTCCAGGCATGGTTTATTGAAAACACACCAAACTGTTATCCTACATACCTGGTCTCTAACAAGCATTCTATTTATCAGTGTTATGGAAAATTCCTATAATAATACATTCTGTTACGGTAACATTTGTTCTATGAAAGCATAATTCACCTTTTATTCCCCCCGTCTTACCCTTAAAATAAAATCATTCTAAGTGTTCCAATTTATAGTACAGTGTAAATACAATGCAAAACCCCACCAGTCTAAACTACAGTGATAATGTTGAGTAGTATTACAGAAAACACATTGGTGATTTTTTTTGTTTTGTTTATTTTCCTACCATGAAAATTTTAAGGCACATGATAGTTACAAACACATTAGCTACTAATTACCAGTAAGCTTCTTAGTCTAGTTATGTTTTTGTTTTGCTGAGCAATTATATCCTCAGTTGGATTGGCAGGTTTTGCAACATATGCTCTTTCCTCCTTGTCACTCATCCCACAATCTTGTTTCTGAACATTCTACCCCAATGTAAATTTAAGACAGGGAAAAAAAAGTTTATAATATGGCCCCTTAATGCACTAGACTAGTTACTGTACCAATAATCAGAGGAAAACCTTTCTGTGAAAGGAAAGGAAACATCAGGAGCAGAACAGTGAAGAGACTTTGCCAGAAACTATACCTCTATAAACACCTTTGAAAGTATGGGAGGGGGAGAGAGAGACACACACAGACACCCAACCCCAACAGCACAAAAGCATGGGCTGAAGCTATTAGCACATTATGGTTTTCAAAGAAAGAGTGAGGCCATGAGGAGTGTCACAGCAGGAAGTAATAAAATCAATCTCATTATTATGGTGCTTGGCCTCTGCTGTCTAGGGACTTATAATGCACCCATCCCCCTTGGTAATCAAGCCTAAACCATATAATAAGCTGCAGGTAAGTAATGAAATTGGGACACTTGCCATCCTAATGTTCTGGGAGCTGCACCCACGTGAAAAAGTGCTTTGTATATCACAAGCCTTTTATGTAGCAGGCCACGTGTCACCAATTCTCAGCAGTATTGGCAAGAGCTTATTGGACTGGTGGAACCACATTTGCAAACCATTGCTTCCCCCCTCTCTCTCTCTCTCTATCCTGGGCCAGTTCCAGGCCCCAAACCAGTCCCTTTCATGATGTTTTGGAGACAGTGCTGCTCTGAGAGCTGCAGGAGGAATTCCTAGGTGGTAAGGAAGGGTACGCTGGCTCTATACCATTCACTCCCCTCTCTGTAGGGGGCATTCCTGAGAACATAACTAGAGGTGGCCAGAGCACACCAAACTCCAGGAATCTACAGCCGGCAAACCCATCTGTGGGCCACCAGTCCAGCCATTAGTCTTTGGGCCCCTCCAAGTTATGTAGAGGGGCGAACTGGCACGTGGCCAGCTCCAGAATCAGGAGAGCAGAAACGTGGCTTAGCTTGGAGCCTCATATTTCCCCACCCCTCCCAGAATCCTGCATTGAGCACAGCCTAGCCCACCAGCAGTATCTGTAGGAACCTATTGACTTGGTACAGCTATTACTCCAATACACAGCAGCCAAACCTAGAGCCACAGGGGGCTCCTGAGTCATGGCAGCCCCAGCAAAGTTAGCGCTTGTTTTTTTCAGTGGTGACAACATAGTGCCATGGGCTGCGCTAGGGCTGCTTCCGGGGACAGAGCTCTGTGGGAGAACTTGAGTCCCTGAGGGAATCAAACTACCCCCATTTTATCACAGCCCTCTAGCTGAGGCAACAGCTGTTCCCTCCTCCTCCCAGGCAATAGGAAGCCTGCATCCATTGTCCAAAAACCCTGGTGTGTTTTTTCTAGCCCTTGCTCCTCTGTGGGCTTGATCTCTGGCTGTCATGGTGCAGGTGTCTGGAGCAAATGGCAGGAAGGAGGCTGCATACTTAATCCTGAGACCTGACTGAACTGAGACCTGGAGCTGTTTCACTTCAGGCTGATTTTCTCACACACACTATTGCTTTCCCGCCTCTGCATTTGAACCCTGCTAAAATGCCTAGTGCTTCCTTCATTCACATTCCTTATCTTCTCAAATGAAGCCCATACACAGTTGGGAAGCCACAGGTGGGTTGTAGCGGGGAGGGATTGGCAGGGGTGGGTAAGGACACACATCCTGAAAGGTCCCAGTAGGTTATCAGCTAGCTATAGAACATAAGAACGGCCATACTGGGTCAGACCAAAGGTCCATCCAGCCCAGTATCCTGTCCACCGACCGTGGCCAATGCCAGGTGCTCCAGAAGGCGTGAACCTAACAGGTAATGATCAAGTGGTCTCTCTCCTGCCATCCATCTCCACCCTCTGACAAACAGAGCCTAGCGACACCATTCCTTACCTATTCTGGCTAATAGCCATTAATGGACTTAACCTCCATGAATTTATCCAGTTCGCTTTTAAACCCTGTTATAGTCCTAGCCTTCACAACCTCCTCAGGCAAGGAGTTTCACAGGGTGACTGTGCACTGTGTGAAGAACTTCCTTTCATTTGTTTTAAACCTGCTGTCCATTAATTTCATTTGTTGGCCCCTAGTTCTTATATTATGGGGAAAAAAAATAGCTTTTCCTTATTCACTTTCTTCACACCACTCATGATTTTATATACCTCTATCATATCCCCCCTTAGTCTCCTCTTTTCCAAGCTGAAAAGTCCTAGCCTCTTTAATCTCTCCTCATATGGGACCTCATACAGTATAGCTACCATACAGCAGCCCTGCGCCAATACATTTCTGTAAGAGTCCCTCTCAAAGGTGAGCCCACCCTCTGCAACATGCTTTCCCTGCCACTTAATTAAATGTGATGCTAGGACTGATCAGCAGTGTCATTTTAAAGTAGAGAGTTTCCTGATTTGGTCTATGGCTGGTGGGAGGTGCTGCTAACACTGGAGGCCATTCTCACGTCTAAATCAGCCTTGGGATCCCTCTCTCTGCTCAATGTCCAGGGAAAGGCTTGCAGGAGAGGAGCAGAAGAAAAGCAGTGAAATGTACAAGATCAAATTCTTGTTATTGCTACATACTCTGAGTAAATCTTCATTGTGGTGAGTGTGGTCAGAGCCCCTCTGCTCCTGTTAACAGTCCTGATATTTTGCCTCTTGGTATAAACACCTCATACTATTAACTGGAGGGAGGTGGGGTGTCTTCTGTTCAGTAGCAAGAAGCCTTGCAAACAAAGCAGTCACAGAAAGACTAAGCAGGAAACAAGGAAAAAGAACAATCAGCCGCAAATGATTCCAAGCATCCAGTTCCATTCCTTCTAATGGGGTAGGATGGCTTCTGCTTAGAATATAAAACACGATCTTCTCAAACACCCCTGTGTTTTTGGTTCAGCCCATTATAAAAAGAGAGCCCATTTGCCCGATCTGGATTCTGATCATCCCTATACCATGGATGTTTAGATCTAGGTTTTTGTTGGGGTCTCTCTCTGGATAGGAGATCATTGAAGTTTATTGCCCCTGTCTCCTCTCCCTAGGGTGTTTCCTACAGCCTTCCCCGTTGGCATTCTCCCTCCTAACCTCTCCTTGGCTTTGGAATATTTGTAGAATAAGAACATCGCAAAGACTTAGCAGAAAAGCCTTGCAACATTTGGCGAGTTATTTGCAGTAATCTTTTGCTGAGACTCCTTTGGTAAATACAATACTCTGATAAAATTAACCAGGGACAGATTGATACCAGACCTTTCCTTATGCACTTCTAATAGGTTACAAAGAAGGTTCCATTGCTAATTGCTGAAGCAAGTTTTTTTTTTTTTTAAATCCTTTCATATACAAAAACACACAAGGTACAGAAACCAAAGCAGTATAAAACTCTTGTGTAACAGCCTAGCTAAAAGGGTCTCCACTTATTGGTAGAACAAGTATGAAAAGAGCACCATTGTTAGAATATACAGTAAAACTATGCATCTGATTTCACTCTCTATACTTTACATCTACATGAAGAAAGAACTCCCCGCCCATCAAAATCCAAATGGTCAGAGATGCATCTGTCTTTGCCTCCCTCAACCAGCTAAGCATATTTGACCTCACAGGACTCTCTCACAAGGGTAAACATAACCAATGACTGTAATCTTACTTTGCTCCCAGCAACATCACCTCTCTTAGGACCCAGACGTAACCCCTCTGTGCGTGAGTGAGATGGGAAGGGGGAGCAAAGTTAGTGTGTGTAGCCTGGGCATCAGTCTTTCCCTGAATCAACAGTCCTGCATACTACTTCACACGGTTTTGACAACGTATCCTCTGCACAACTATATGCATATATATATTTATTTATTTATATATATGTATCTGTCAAATTTTATTATACTCAAGAAGATACAAAGCTCTTGATGCTTGCTTTTTTTAGTTTTTTAATTTTGTACAAAAAATTAGACGTTTACTATTACAGTAATATTTTGTTTTTGTTGGGTTTTTTTTTTTCATTTTTAATGTACAAAGGAAATGGCAGGCACTGAAATCCCAAAATTAAGTCTGCTTGATTCAAAAATGTGCTTTCCAGTCACACTGTATTTAAGAACTTGTAGGCGTAAACATGGCAACCAAATGACAATGATAACTAAACAAAGTAAGTAAAAGGCATCCATCCAATGCTAGGAAAGAGATTTGATTCTTGTTTTCATCCTTCTCCCTCACTGGATCAAAACCCAAAGGAAATCAGTGATTTGCATTTAATACATAGCATCACCAGATAGCGTGTGTGTAAAATGTGACCGTGGGGGGCAAAAATTCACCCTTGTGCAGAGAGTCTGCCTATGGCCTACCAGGTGGCTCTGAGTAGACCCTCAGCAAGTGGCTGAATTTGACCCTTACTTAAGTGTGCAACCTCAAAAACCAAAACCAGGATGATGATTTCTTTAAAAAAATATATCAGTTCCCTTTGTAGCACTTTTCATCTGGCTCGATAGCCCAAAACACGGATGGATCCAACAGAAACTGAGTCTATCTGCAAAAATATAAGGGGTGGACCCATCTGAAGATTACAGTGTCTTCTAATGGGAACTCACTAATGAGGAAGCTACCATTCTTCCCCAATGTGTTAACAGCTATGAGAAATAAAATTATGTTAAAGATTAAAATAATCATTAACCCAACATCAACACTTGGGGGGTGGGGGAGGGAAGCAACTCCTTTACTGCAATCATCGTGAGCAACAAAAATTAAAAAGGGAGCCAACTCCATTTCTCAGCACAGATTTCTGAATTGGGACTGAAACCGTCAAACTGTTTACATATGTGGAAGTAAAACCAGAACCATTACAGAAGTCAAAAGGCAGAAGTATTGTACACCAGATTATAATGATAATATAACACAGTGTGATATCGCTTACTCTAATAGCAGATTATACAGCTCGCATCAACTTCGCTGTCTGCATTCCAGTCCGTTCAACCAGCGTAAATAGTTTCTCTCTCCTTTCATTAAAATCCAACAAACCCACTCAACATTCCTGCATTTCTTGTGAAAAAAACAAAAACAAATAAAAGCTCAAAACCAAAAAACCCAAACTCCCTAATATAAAAATCTTTTAAAAATTAAATTCACAGTTCAAAACAAAACCCAAAAAACAAATGAAAAGTGCTAGTTTCCTCAAGACTATACCTAAGAGATATTTCAAATATTCTGCAGTTCCTCTTTCACTTGCAAAGCTTCCTCTTTCCCACCACGTGACCTTCTCTTTTCATCCTTGGCACCACCCTCATGTAAGAGTCATCTAAGAACCTAACCGGTTAGATGTAAGCTTGGATTCTTTCTTCTTTGATGGGGGAGGGAGGTAAAGGGAGGTGGCTGTGTCTGGTGGGAATGTAATTGAGTTTTAAAAAGCAAATTGTCTTGCTGTAAGGCATGGTGCTCCGGGGTTGGCTGATGGCAGTTGTTTGTTTTCTCCCCACACCCTCCTAGAATCTGCAGACTGTTCACTGATGCAGCGCCCTCCGAATCTGAATGGCAGTGGTGATGAGATCCTCTGTGTTGGTTCAAATTGGTTTTTTCCCCTCAGTAAAAAAAAAGAAAAAAAAGAAAAAAAAGAAAAAAAGTAGTTGGATTCTAGCCCTGGAAAATAAAGCCATAGCTGATTAATATATGCAATAATGCACCTTTGTTGATCTCCAGCACACACAGTATGAGTTCAGGTAGCAGGACAGCGGCAAGTGTCCACCCCCCTCACCCATCCCAATGTCACAGTTCCTTTAAGGGAAGAAATTAGCAACAAAAACCAAACAACATCATCAAAAATTCACTCTAGGTTTAAAAACGGCCCCCTCACCCACCCTAAATGCCTTCTCCACTCCCAAGGATTGTGAACAAACGTGGGACACAGTGTCCTGTCAAAGCTTTAAATCTCAATCTTCTGGAGCAAGGACCACGACTTCCTACCGCACCTAGCACCATGGGGCTCCGATCTTGGTTGCAGTACTACCACAATACAAATAAACAAACAAACAAACAATCTATGGCAACAGCAGAGCCCCCAGGGGTTCACATGTGTAGTAGTTGGATGGGGCGAATTTTCAGGGCAGTGCCCAGGGGATTCAGCTGTGCGAACCCCATGAATTGTGTCTGACCTTGCTCCCCTTACTCTGCAGAGACTTCCAACTTGCTTTCAATGAGAATTTCTCTTAAGGAAAGATTTCAGGGTCAGGCCTCTGATTCCTAATGCACCAGACTGAAAGCCTTGTCCTAAGGTGGCACCAGGAAGTCCAGTGGCTTTTGTGCTCTGGCTTTTCACTTTTAGAGAGCTGGACTCAAATCTTCAATCAAGTGAGCAGGAATCTGCTGGTTACACCCCAATCCCCTGTGGGTCTGCATCACCCAGTTGGTGTTCTCTCATCCAGCACGACTCAGGACTGGAACAGTCAGAGCACTGCAGATAAAGAGTGAGGTGCAGAGCTGCAGTGGCAAAGGGTCTGCTGGTGCTACCACTGCTCACAGCCATATGCATTTAATGCTCCAACACATATTTAAAGAGAAATAAGAGCTTTTCTTTCCCCATCATTTTAAGGTCTTAGAAAAGTAACAAAGTGAATCTAAATTAGAGACCTCGGAAGGTTTCACATTTAAAGTTACTTGCCAAGAGTCGCCAGGAGAATGCAAAGAGTAGAGAAGCACAGCATCACCGAGGCTGTTTATGATCCAAAGTTACTCTGCCAGCTTCACGCGTGATTTTAAAAAACATTCTCCTGGAGGTCTCCAAAGCCCTGCAAATTCATCTCATACACCTCACCCCACCCCCCCAGGTCTCCAATGCTGTATTTCATCTGTTACCATCAGGAATTTGTGTGAAGACAGAGCAAGTCTTCCAGGTTTTCTCAGGAGAGGAATTTATCTTTGAAACCAGCACCCAGAGGGAGTCAGCAAAGCAGCCAATCAGAAATTTGAATTCTTTAAAATAGTGTTTCTTCTAGAAGTCAGCATAAAGCCAGGGAAAGGTGCCAGACTGACAGCCCCAAGGACTGAAGTCCACAGACCCATTTGTCTCCAACACAGCCACAGGACAGACAGGGGCAGTTCTGGCTCCCACAGCCTGTCAGTGATTTAAGACCAGAAGAGGGATGGTTAGGAGCCGAAGACTGAGTAGGTACTAGGAGAACTAGGGAGACAACATGGGTGAGGACATTTCTTTTATTGCACCAATGTCTGTTGGTGAGAGAGACAGCCTTTCGAGCTACACGGAGCTCTTCTTCAGGTCTGGGAGAATTGTCCACCTAGCTGAGAAAGGTCTGTTACAGACTGCAGTGGCCAGAGGGTTCCAGCTCTTCCCATCAAGGAAACAAGAATGTGTCATGAACTCTGATCCCTCCTATTGTACTGCACTCGCCTCGTGACTCGAGTTTCCTTCTCACTGATTACTGTGATTTCCATGTAGAGAAAAGGACAGATTTTCTGCAGTGCTGAGCAATGGGCGTCATGAGTGCTCACCATCTCTGGAAATAAGGCCTTCGGGGACTGGGTAAGGAGAAGTGGTGTAGTGCAATCCTCATGGTGACTAAAGATATTCTTTTAGTCCACAGCCAGCCACACAGTCTGTACCGCACACAATGTGGCATCTGACGGGCTGCCAGGACGTGTAACATGGATAACAGACTGGGCAGGAGGAGGCAGATTAGTGACAGCAGGAGTGGTAAAAGCTGGTACAGTTTTAAGGAGCTTGGCACATAGAGAAGGTAGAGAACAAGAAGGGGACCAAAAAAAGCCTTGAACTGCAGAGAAGAAGGAACAGGAAGTGGGACTTGTGGCTCCATGTTTAAATTCCCCCCCTTGAAATTTAAGTGTGTGTGTGGGGGGTCACCAGCTTTCCCTTGAGGGACAGGACCATGGAATTCTTGGGAGCCTCAGGGGAGATCCACAAATTGTCAGGAAGCACTTTTCTGGAGGGCTCAGGCTAAACCTGGTAATGAGTTGGAGGGTTGGGGGGCGCAGGGGGGAGAGAAATGGTTGTAAACATTTGAGATCAGTCAGGAAAATTATATTCAATTTAATTCCCATGGCCTAATAGCAGAGATCCTTCACATTTCAGCTGACAGCCCATCAGTCCGGATAGTAATGCGCTGTCTGGTTATTTGACAGGTTATTATTTAATCAAACAGCAGTGGTTTATTGTGTTTCATTAAAGATACAGTGTGCAATATAAACATCCCTTTCCCAATGCCTTTTTTATTTGCCTAAAAGGAACCAGTTAGCCATTAGCCTTGGAAAGATTCTGCAGCGATACAGATCATGCACAATGAGACAAGGTAATCACTAGCACCAATTACCATTAAAAGGACCTACCATGCATGCAAATTAGACCCAGGAGTCAACAGGCTGGGGTTTAATGTCACGGGCATCCACCAGATTCACCGAAGCCCTGTTACTCCTGTTAATGTTTTTCCTATTTGTGTCATTCTGCAGCAAACAGGGTGAGGAGTTAAAGGCAAAACAGAGTGGATTAATCAAACACAAACAAACAAATCAGTCAGCTCAAAAGGATTGCAAGGGGGGAATTAGTGGAGAGAGAGAGAAAGAAACAAAATTGGCAATGGCATGAGCTATTCCACAGGCACTGACAGAAGCATTCGCGGCAGCACTTCACTTTGTTGCAATCATTATTCACAAGTCCTAGCCACTCATACAGCCTCTGAGCCGCGGTTATTGGATTGTTCACCAGCTAGAAATCAGCACACACATTTCTCTTGGATAGGGTAGTGCAGAGGGTATCTAGACTTTGCCCAGCTAAGGGCTGCTTCAACAACATGACATGCCACTGAGGTGCTGCCCTCAAGTTCCTAAATCAGACTGTATTTGGGCTGCCCTCCATCTTTCACAGGGAGGAAGCACAGACTGAGGAAGAGACAGGTCCCAACGCAAGTAACTTCTGCTCCGATCAAGCCAAAGCATTGCACAATGGAACCACCACCTGCTTCAGTGGGTTGCACCTCAACCTTAGGAAAGATGAAGGTGGCCTTGGGCTGCATTATACAGCTCTGTGGGCTGTATTTGGCTACCTGTGTGTGTCACATGTTAAAAGTAATAAGCACTTGCTAATCCTCTCCCCTCCCACCCTATCCCCCTTTCCTCTGGAAGAAGCATTTTCTGTCATTCCTGCAGAACAGCATCCTAATCTTTGCAGCCATCTCCCTTAGGTCATCCTGCTGCTCAGCATCCTGCAGTGTACACTAAGACTGTGGATGGGTGAATTGGAAAGCTTATACCATTAACCTCTGGTTCAGGCTGGGCCATCTGTTTCCATATCAGAATAACATTGTGTCTATCAAATAGTATTTCCACAGTGAGTAACTGGGATTTAGACACCTGATTCCCATCAGTGGCAATCTCAGAGCCTTGGGGCTCAATCTTTGTGTAGCACTTTGGAAATTTACCCTAAAGCATAACCATGAATAATACGAAGTGAATTGCTCCTAAGCACTTAAGATAGAAATTTCCCAGTTTGATCAGGGTACTACACAGTAAAACAGGAAAGGACAGATGACAAACAAATGAAGGAAGCAGCCACCACTTCCAAAGGCAAAGGTGAGAGCAACCAAAGATTTTGTTTCCTTTCCATGTTTACTAGTGACTGTAAAGCATAAATGTAATCAGCATTCTACATTCACACTAAAAGGTGATTGCTATCAACTCTCATCATATACAGCACAAGGGGTGCATGTTTAGGAAATGGATTGTACATGGGCTAAATAGGGCAGCTAGTTTTAAATGACAGTGGCTATTCCCTTGCAGTACAGCTTTAAGGGTCGCTGAGGTCTCCTAATCCCTGCACAACCATAATCCTCACCCAGTTACAGTACTGGATAATGGAAGGTCATATTAAAGTAAGATCGGAGGTTGGGCTAACCTAGAGGGTAAGAAGGTCAGTGTTTCAGTCACACTGCAGTCACATGACACGAGACTCCTACTCATTCAGGCCAGCTAACAACAACAAGCTTGCAGGGTTTGGCACTGGAAGGATATCACAAGACAATGGCTTATATTAATGAGGTTGCTAGACAGGAAGCTTCTGACAAGGTGAAAGAGGAAAAAACTATTTGTGTCTGAACACAGTGTGGACTGTGGCTGGCCTCTGCCTTTAATAGAGAGGAGGGGTAGCTATGCTCAATCCCGATGGTGAGTGTTTGTGTGCACATGTTAATATAGACAGACCATCACCACCAGGCAGGTGTACTACTGGCTCAGTCTGTGGGAAGATTTTTTTCTATCTTATTTCTGCATGCCCACGTCTGCATGCCTTGCACTAACTGAAAAGTCTTTCCTTTCCAACTGCTTGGCCATTTAACCTGGAGCATCCGGATCTTCTGGAGTTTCAACAAAACAGTGAAGAGATTTCACCACAGATGCCCAGGGCTCCCTAGCACTGAGATTCCCAACATCAGCGGCAACGTTTTGTGTCAAACTCTTGTTTCATTGTCTGTTTTTTCCCCACTGCTGACACACAGGAGAGTATGTGTGGGTTTTTGCGAGGTAGGGAGGAATCCCATGTGCCACTGCACTGCTGGAAGCATAAAGCAACTGCTTATAAAAACTTAGCTAAAATTGTGCGTGAATGTAAGAAAAATTGCACAGAAGTCAATTACTTGTATGCAGCCTGCTTTGGTAAACTCAGTAGCCCACAATGGAAGTGGGAGATTCAAGTCTGACTTTTCAGGAAGAAAACTGCGTGGGAGAAGAGAGTTGGAAATTCATTTTAAAGAAGGCTCTTGTGTAAGAGAGACTGACCCCTATACAAAGTCCACGTGCAGGAGAGTCTGAGTGAGGGCTGGGAGCTATTTACCCCCCACTGCTTTACAAAGACACACAGGCTTTCAGCTACACTCCTCTGTGGTTTCCATGGTGGGAAGTAATTGCTTGATGTGACTATTCTCAGAACAGAGTCTCCTGCAGACCCATACACTTTAGGGCTGGGGAATGTACCTAGATAGAGGAGCTGAAAGTGATAAAGCAAACACATTCTTTTGTAAAACCATTATTTACCTACAGGAACTTGAGCACATATCAGCTTATAAAACCCTCTTCTGCAGTTGCTCCTTTATTAGGGACCAGCATTTGCTTCCATTTAAGGCTAACGAGTGATCACTTATGAAATGGTGCCTTTATAGCCAACCATTTACAAGCCCCTGCTGAGTACTTGTGACACACGTTCCTTGCTGACACTGGATGTCCCATTCTGTAATGGCATTAAGCAGCCTTTGGAATAGCTGGAAGCTTACTTTTAAAGGTTCTTTCTCCGATGCATCCCCTATGTTGTCATTGGTCTTGTATTTGCGCTCTTTGTCCCGGTGATCGATGGTGGAGTACCCATCTGTGAAGGAACGACATGACAATCAGGCAGCAGCAAAACCACGGTACATTTGGCTGGTTTGCATTGTCAAAGAACTAGAGAGAGAGAGAGAGAGAGATAGACAGACAGACAGACACACACACCATTAAACCAAAGACATAGGGATGTGCCTTCCTCATGGGCTGATGCTAAGCAATTTCATTTTTTTAACCACCTTTGTTTTTAAAAAGAACTCCTTTTATACCACCGCCTCCGTATCAAATGCTGCTATCTCATTAACAAGCAGCACAGTTTCCATTCTGGCCGGCTGCAGCGTAGTAGTAGCCTGTCCAAGGAAAGCAGCAAGCTGTTACTTCACACCCTGTGGCTAATGAGGTCCAAATCCAGCTGAAATCTTGTGTTCTGAGTTTAACAGCCTGATTAATTGGCTGGGTTCCTTCTCAGAGTGGCATGCAACAAATTCCCACTCCTTCTGAACCTGACTACAAGCAGGACATGACAATAGTTTGGAGACATCCCCTTTGGAATGATAAGAAAAGCAGCCTGTAGAGTTTTGTGGGATCTCCAGGCAAACCCTGCTGTGCTGGACCTGCCTCTCATTCTAAAATGGCACCTGTGGGTGATTTTTCTCCCTGACAGTTGAAAAGCACTGTGAATACATGAGTAAAGAGGAAAGAATGGGGGGCAGGGGCTTTATGAAGAAATGCTGTAATTATTTCAGAAACCACTTTGATTCATTGTCAGAGGTTACAATTATTAATTTATTTCTCCGGTGCATCAAGTTTCCCTCATTATCAGGGACAAATATATTTTCCTGCCTGCTTTGACAGCTTTCTAATCTGGGCTAAGTGACAGTCAAATTTATGGTTCTTAATAAGCTTTGTATCTCTCCATGTAATTAAAGGATCATTACAGGTTCTACTTCCTGTCTAACTGTACTCTCTAGAAAGATTTTACATAAAACGCCAGAATGCCTTATGTCTTGGTTTATCGCTTGCACTCAATAGGCCCTCTAAAATCAGTCAGTCACTCCAGATGTCGTTTTTGTGGGCTACTGGTGAAATAAAGAGTGATCCATTTTAAGCTGCAGCATGAAAAGCTTTGTAAATGGAGTGACTCCTGGCAGTTTATGGGGCAGCAGTTCTCAAAATAGGGTACACAGGCTGCAATCCAGTTAATTTATAAAAAGATGTTGGCTCAGTAAATCAACCTATGCAGAAACCTTGCAGAATGACCAGGCATTTGAGATGGTCCATATGTTTAATTAAGATCAATATCGTATAAAAAGATAATCCATAACTATGCTGATTATAATGATTAATGCATGTATCAAGTACATTAGAGTTATGTGGTGCATAACTTAATCCTTGAAAACCACTGCTATACATGGCTTTACATTTCAGTTCTCTGCTGACAGTTAAGATACCTAGCATCCCTGCTTGTGCCAGATCGACCAAAAAATTCCAACCATCCACCTAGCCAACACTCCTGGAGGAGTGTACAGTAAGTCATTCAGGGTACACACACACACAGACACACAACTAGTATCTCACATGCTGATCTAAAAACGTTTCAATTCATAGTAAAAGTCATGGTACATGCTATAAATTTAAATGATGGTAGCACAATAGCAGTTGAAAATTGACTATTTTTTTTAGATATATGGAGATATACCTGTCTCATGGAACTGGAAGGGACCCTGAAAGGTCATTGAGTCCAGCCCCCTGCCTTCACTACAGGACCAAGTACTGGATTTTTTGCCCCAGATCCCTAGGTGGTCCCCTCAAGGATTGAACTCACAACCCTGGGTTTAGCCGGCCAATGCTCAAACCACTGAGCTATCCCTCCCACCTCTTTCTCCCAAACTCGGTTGTCAACTCAGAAGCAGCCCTTTACATTTGAAAATGCATTTAATCATATTTACTTACAAACAACAGATCGCTGACATTGTGTAGCACCTTTCATCAAGAAGGATCTCAAAGTACTTTATAAACAGGTAAACTAGAAAGAGAACTGTTCACCCACCACTGAAATGCAATTGCCAAGGAGATGATACATGTTTAGTGTTTACCTCCTGTCCTAAACTGTTGTGAAATGTTAAAGAATATCACCATATACAAATGGGGGAAAAAAGTGTGTCTATTTTAAGTAGGCAAAAAACTAGTGTTTAATCAATACACCAGCTTTCAGAATCCTAATCTTAATCAAAGTGATAAAAAACTGTCAAGGTCTTTGGGTTTACATCTGAGCTAAAAGGGATTTTGTAGCGTGTATTGTCGGTCAGTTGAACGTTGACCCCTTGTTAATGGTGTCACCCATGTCAGTTCTAATGGATTGTTTGGAGCTAAAAACCACATGCTGAGCTGGGAATATATCAAGATAACAACTGAGATAGGAAGTCTGTGGTTAGACTTGTTAAAATGAGAACTATCTTAAAGGAAGCTGTACCAGTACAGTAATATCTCAGTGCCCTGAGGGCAATGGCTCTGTGGTGGAATTAACAAACTCAGTTCCTTCCGTGTTTCAAGATTAATTCTAAAGATCAAATTTAATTTAGTCTATATGGAATTAACAAGCAATCTGGAGTGTGCCTTAGGAAGGTATAAGCCATTTGGACTCTGGCTGGAAGAGCCTGAGGAACGGAGAGTCAAATATTAATATTATCCATTTTCTTGGAGTTTAGTGGAGCAAACCAATTACCTAGAGTTAGTGCATTCCCTGTGAGTTGGCCTTTGAAGGTATTGGTGATGAGATACAGAGAAGTCTCAGTGACCAGTTATACCTGATTTAAAAGTTTCCAAGAATAGGGATCTAGATAATTTGACAGAAATGTTGGAACCTTGTTTTCTAGAGGTGGTGAACAGATCTGAGTGGACTTTCCGAGGTGAGAGATTGTCAAACCGCCTGCCTAAGATCAACTGTATTGGTAATAAAGCCACATCAGTATTAACCTGCGAAACAAAGGAAGCATTGATTAGATTAATATTTTTCTCTGAATACTGAACTATAGTCATCTGGGCACAGAACTTCTGATCTTATGCCCCTGACAGCTGAACTAGTTAGTACATAGCTATCCCGTTGTGTGATCATCTTTAAGTTATTGTCTTCCAAAATTATTTCAGTCTTCCCTTATGCAAACTACATATGAACAGTTTATTCATGCTGGGGGGATGCTGTCAGCTGAGATCATGGAAGGTAACATCTTTCCGTTATCCTGACTTTTTGGAAACATTGCGTTTGATTTTCAGCAGTGGCTCAATCTGACTGCCAAGTTTGCAGGTGCAGATGTGAATCGTGAGATATCAAACTATCCAACTTGCAGATACACAGACATTTAGATACAAATATTTGTAACTGGAAAAACTGAGGCAAATCCACAGCAACACTGAGTGTGTTTATGCTGTTTTACTAAAAAGGAAACAGTTGGTCTGTCCCAGATTGCTGTGCCTTTCAAATCTCAAAGCACTTCACAGAAATATGGACTCATCCCAATTTTATAGATAGGGAAACTGAGGCACAAATCAGTCACAGCGAGTCAATGGCAGAGTCAGGAGCAGAACCGCTATCTCCTGACTCTCAGCCCTGTCCCTTCATACAGCACTGCCTCCCATGCAGCATTGCAGCCTTCATCCTCAGAACCTCTTGCGTCCGAAGTGGTTATTAACAGGAAAACCCCTGATTTTCCCATACCAGAGGAAGCCCAGTAGAAATGATTTAATCCCTGCTATTTTTTCCAATTGTTGCTGACAAAGCAGCAGCTCAGGCTTTTAATTATCCTTTGTGTCCATCAGGGCCCTTGCCCCTGAATAAGTTGTTCTCACATCTATGCCACAGAGTCTAGCAGCATTTAGAAAGAGAATGTCTTGCTCTTGCATGGACTCAGCTTTGCTTTTCTCTTTAGAAGTACGAGTTCCTCCTGCTGCTGCTATTCTACATGTGTAGAACAGACTCCAGACCAGCCAGCTCTTCAGAGTTTATCTATCTTTGGTCCTTACTGCTTTACCTACTTATGCAAAATGGCTATGTATTTCGTGGGACTTGGGGGAAATCTTCTCTCACTGCAGATCCTGGTGGGCAGGCTGCATTTGCGGTATAAGGTGCACCCGCCCCAGGGTGGAGGTTTTTCCGAGTACTAGTGAAATCTCCTCCCTCTGTCCAGTACTGGTGGCCATGAGCAAGGCAGCTGATGCCCACTATCTCAATGGACAGCACACCACACAGTACTGCCAGTGTTATTGAGACAGATTGCATGGATTATACTATGGCTTGCAGGCCTCAAACCCACAAGAGACTCTAGAGAGGTCTGGTGAAAGGGAGCCATTCCCATAACTTGTATTGGGAAAATGAAGCCATTCTGCCCGGCTTTGAGAGACGTCCTTGATGAACAGGTGGAGCTGAGAAGACGAGGAGAAGTCATTACTTTCTCACAGCCTGCGTTTTGTATATGGAAGGAGGAATGGAGGGTTATTTCTTCGTCCCATGAAGAACTTCCATTGAGCCAATGAGGAGCAGTTTAAAGTTGTTGGATTGATCATGATCACCTGCTGTTAAGCTCTACTTTGCATACAGAAAACCCTGGCACCATTCCTATCACTCATGGCAGATTTTTACAGTCAGGTGTTCCTATTTTTTAAATTTTTTCTCTTTTCTTTCTTGCGTGAAAGATCCACATATGCAGCAGGGCTGACTAATTCCCTGACTGAATTCAGGAAAACAGTGACAATAATTACAGACTGAACAATAAAAGTACTTTTCTTCTAGCCTCTTTCAAGTAAGGTCATTTTTCATGCTAACCTCTAAGAACAGCAGGAAAAACGTTTTCAGACAGAATATGATATTTAAGTAGATTTAAAGCTCACAAAATTAGTGTCCCTTTTTAAAAAAAAGCAATAGTTGAAATCTGATGGCTTTTGGATCTCTCATTCCAGGATGCACCCACTTCAAAGCAAAGAGATTAAAAAAATGCAGGAAGCTCTTAGTATATTTACATGCTCTGGTTAAAAAGTAGTGGGGATACCGGTATATATGCAGTATGCACATTTAAAAAAAACCCAAAAAAACACAACTGATCTTTTGGAAGGAAAAGTTCTGTTTTTAAATGTCAGCTTTATCCACATGAAAGAATACCTCCCAGAGAAAGTGCTGAACTTTCTCGTGAGTGACAGTGTGCTCTATTGAAATAGACAGGGGGTCGATCCGGGACTGCATTTACCTGGACCAAGTTCATCCAGAGGAATCATATCATGACTTGCAGCCTTCTCATTATCTACAAAACAGAAGGATTGAAACTGGTTGTATCATCCTTACTGACATGAAAGCAGAATAGGCTGGGATTAATCACAGGGCTGGAGGAAGTAGAGGAGACAATGATTTATTGCACTCAAGAGACTATAATGAAGACACAAGAGGCTATAATGAAACAATACTAAGGTTCTGATAATTCACAAAGAAAGGTTTGAGTTAGGCCCCCGAAGAGAATGCTAAACTGACATCCCCTGTGCCATAGCTCTGAATCACATACATTCCTCTATCCAAAGGACGCTACAAACTTGGTGGCTGCTCTGAACCACCTATACTTTCTAGAATTTATCTCTGGACCCATCCAAGATGGGATGAGGTTCCCTTCTTTGGCCAGAGAGAAGAGCAATCAGTAGGCAATCAAAGGCCTCAAGAGGGTAATTTTAATATTGGTTTCTATTTCCATCATGATCAAAATTAAAAAAGACTAAGGAAATCAACATGGTCAGGAGCCCTGGCACCACTGGTGCAATTATTGTCAAATCTAACAAACTAAGCACAGTTGGGTCTGGGTCAGTACTTGGATAGAATACCTCCACCGCAAAGCTAAGTGACACAGGAAACTGGGCTGGTGATTCAACAGAGGCTACGTCAAATGAATCAGCACTGAACAAGTGTCCCAGGGCATTGCTAGAGGTGATGCCCTTTGCGTGAGATATAACACCAAGATCTGATGACTTGTGGTTAGTAAAAATACCGTCCGCTTACCACAACAGTTAGCCTGCTCCTTAGCTAAATTTCTGCTAGGTAGTTACTCCATGCCTATCTAAAATACTCCCTATAGGCTCCAACTGAACTTTTCATCCTGAACTGAGTATCATACATTTCATGCAAGGGAAGTGATTATTGTCTATATAGTCTCTAATGTCAATTGCTTCAGGATCTTTGGATAAAAGGCACCATAAAAAAAAAAAGTAGAAGAAACTGATATTTATCCAATTAGAGAAATACACTTCACAGATATGGCAAATTGCACAAGGAAAACCATTATGGCCCACACCAACGAGCAGAACTGACCTTGGCTTTTATCCACCAGTGGCAGAGTACTATCATCATAGCCAGACTTGCCAGATGTACCTTTGGATCCCTTTGGTGCTGCAGAGACAGACTAGAAGACAAAATGGAAGAGTAAGGATACTCAAGGTAGTTAAGTCCAAAGCAGACTGTGAAGAGTTACAAAGGGATCTCTAGGCAACAAAACGGTACATGAAATTCAATGTTGGCAAATGCAAAGTAATGCACAGTGGAAAACATATCCCAACAATACGTACAAAAGGAAGAGGTCTACATTAGTCGTTACCGCTCAAAGATCTTGTGGTCATTGTGGTAGTTTTCTGAAAACATCCACTCAATGTACAGCAGCAGTCAAAAAAGTTAACAATGCTAGGAACCATTAGGAAAGGGATAGATAAGACAGAAAATATAATGCTACTACATAAATCCATGGTAAGTCCACACCTTGAAAACTGTGCAGAGTTCTGATCATCCCATCTCAAAAGAGATGTAATAGAAACGGAAAAGGTACAGAGAAGGGCAACAAAAATGATGAAGTATATGAAACAGCTTCCATGTAAGGAGAGATTAAAAAGACTGGGACTGTTCAGCTTTGAAAAGAAACAACTAAGGGGTGATATGATAGAGGTCTATAAAATCATGAATGGTGTGGAGAAAGTGAATAAAGAAGTGTTATTTACCCCTTCACAAAACACAAGAACCAGGGATCAACCAATGAAATTAACAGACAGCAGGTTTAAATACAAACAAAAGGAGGTACTTCTTCACACAACGCACAGTCAACCTGTGGAACTCGTTGCCAGAAGATGTTGTGAAGACCAAAACTATAACTGGGTTCAAAAAAAAATTAGACACATTCATGGAGGATAGGTCCATCAATGGCTACTAGCCAAGACAGTCAGGAATGCAACCCCATGCTCCAGGTGTCCCTAGAGATCTGACTTCCAGATGCTGGGTCTGGACAACAGGGGATGGATCACTTGATAATTGCTCTGTTCTGTTCATTCCCTTTGAAGGGCATGGCACTGTCCAGAAGAAAGGATACAGGGCTAGATGGACCATTGATCTGACCCCATGCGGCCATTTTTCTGTTCTGAGAAGCTGCTGCAAACAGAGTAAGAAGTAAAACCAATTTTCTAAACAAGTAACAACTTGAAAAAGTGTATGCAAACCTGTTCACACTCCACTCCCTCTTGATAAATTGATCTTCAGCTGGAATCTAATTTGGGATTCTGGATATTTTTCATTTCACTGCAGTTCTGCTGACAATTCCTCCTTCCCTAATCACCTGGTTGGGCAAACCAGTAGCTGCTTTACAGGCCACGGTGAAAGCCAGTTACTTTTCAGATAGAGAAAGGAGCAGCAGTTTCACATAAAGGACAGTCAGATGCCCAACATGCTACATGGACTATGTCTCAAGGGAGCAGCCACAGATAAAAATGGGCCAAGTCTTTCCTTGATGTATATTTGTATGGATTAGACTTGGTACCTCTAAGGTGGAATAACCCCTAAAATGTGGAAGGCACATCCCACAGACCTTCTAGATATGTACCCAGTAACTGCATTATGATATCATCATTTTATTATAATTGTTTTATCACTGGAAAACACCGATTCAGAAGTCTTGGTCTGCCTGCCATTGTCATTAGTGGGAGTAGGGCCTGATCATGGAGTGAAGAATAAAACACCTTCATGGGGCTTTCTGTGACCAGTGACCTGGACTAGAACTCTGCATCTTTACCTGGAAATGGGATTTGTTCCATCCATCCTTCTGTAGGACATTTCGTAGCTCTTTGTAGCTCCAAACCATCTGAAGAACATGAGATGCTGCCTTTGTTTCCCTGGGGGACTGGCTAATTTGTGAGACAAAATTAGAGCTTCAAAGATTAGGAATGCAAACTCATGCATATGTTGACCCCTTTATGCTAAAACCCGTAACTTCCTAGCAGGTCTATTATTCCCCAAGAAGTGATGCAATATGTGACAGCTCTAAAAATACATTATTTGGGCCAAATTCTGTAGTGGCTTCTATTAATGTGGGTCCATCTATCTGCATGTGTAAACACACATTTGCTCAGACAAGAGCCATATGCAAAAGAGGTAGTTAAATATGCAGATGTGACTACAACACCACACAGTAGGGCACTTTTAGTGCATGCCAGAGGAGTCCACATGGGCTAGTTAGTGAGTGACACACTAACACAAACTAAAATGTATACCCCTCTGGTGTAGACAAGGCCTTACTGATGAAAAGGCAAAAGGTTAAAGAAATCTCCAGCCAGCCTCTCAACAGTTTGTTAAAAAGGCACTTATGAATGAGCTAATTTCTACTTGGCTGAAGTACAGAAGGAAGCCCTTCTCCAATCAGGATACAGCTTTTCAACAGGGCTACATGGTACAAAAGCATCGTTTAAATTATCACTGCTGTCCTTCAGACAGAATGATCACTGCAAATTATTAACCATTCCTCTTAACAGAAATAAAAGTTGCGTCATTACCACTTCAGGAATGGAATGTCACAGGATAAAGGTTTCCTGCTTTGCTAACACAGGTCTCAGCTTCACTGCAAATGATGTCTGATAAATGCATGCATAATGATAAGGCACATCAAACAAAGGAGAGATTGTATACTGAGGTGACAGAACTTTTTATCTTATTGATTTTCTCTCTTAAGTCAACTAAGCCCATTAAAGGCACTGACGTAAGATTTGTTTTTATTGCATGTATTAAGTGCTTCAGTTACACATCTGAAAAGTCAAGCTGTCTGGGCGCCATCACAAGGCATCACAGTGAGGTTAGTGTACAGTGTCCTCTTTACTTTGTTTTCTATTATAGTAAGAAACTTACCTTGACTTGCTGATAGCTACCAGCTTCTGAATGCCCTGTGTCTGGATCAGGGACCTTGCATTTTCTGAACTGTCAGTAATGATTTCATGGATGGTATTCAAGACTGCAACCACTGTATCCTCTTCCAGGTTTTTAGTGGATCTCTGCTGCCTGCTAGGCAAATTTCTTACCAGTTCACCCATGGCTTAACTACCTAGATAAGGGGAAGAGCTACCATTAATCAGACCTGATAATCATTTCAAGAAACCGCTTTCTGTCCTGAAAGCTTAAAATATAAGGAAGTATCCAAAGTCTGAAGATTTTCTAATGTAATTTTCTTAAATCTCAAGACTATTTCATACTGCACTTATCATTAACTTTCTCAAGATGTTTGAGAACTGATATCTAAAGCAAACTCATTCTGCATAATCACTACTACAGGTATCAGAGGCAAAAAAGTTTGAAACATTTATTGAGAATTTCACAGCCAACACATCACACTTTGCTGTGCCTGAGGCAAACAAGCATTCATAACCTGAGACTAACCTACTAATGCTAATGCATGCAACAACGCTTACTCAGTGCAGCCTTGTAAGAGGTCTGCCGGGGCAAGGTATGCAACAATGCATCCATCAACCCTCCCCTGAAAGTTAAGAACGTCTATTTCGCCTTCATGCTAGGCAGTGCTGAAGAAAAGCCTAGGAGTCCTGGGTCCATTACTCCCAGATGTGTGTTTGTATCATTTGGTAGCTACAGCTCTACATTGGACGTGGTTTTTATGAAATGTAGGTGTACTAAACTAGAATTCGAGATTTGTATTGATTAAGCATCAGCATCTGTGCTCTATATGCGGCACAAACATTTCCTTGCTTGGTGAGGTTACAGTTTAAACAGATTGGGCAAATCACCCAGGAAATATACTGGGAGACCCACACCAAGACTTTAACTTGGCGCTCAGCCTCTGCCACTTTCATTTAATGAGTAGTGAGTGCGTTTTTGCTAATGTGGGTTAGAGTTGGGGAGCACTGCAGGGAAGCTGGGTTTTAAGGGGGATGATCGGAATGGAGAGCACTTGGGTACCTGGCTTCTTGATACAGGGGATAGCACAGGAGAAGGCCAAAGGCTGAGAGTCGGAGGGGTGAGGCAGGGTTCATTGACAGAGCAAAGGGGGCCAGAGGGCGAATCATATCAAATCAAAACGCCATTATACTTTTGCAAATTATTTTGAGATCTGCTGCAAAGTAAAGGTTCATTTCCATTAAATCACAGCATGTGCACATATAGAAACTGGATAGGCTCAAACAGAATTTTTAGATGGCAGTTCTTCACTTCAGATGTGCAGAAGACTCCTCTATAATGCTAATGGGATTTGTACACAGAATAAACTTCAGCTTCAATACCTGACAAAAGTCTAAACGATTTTACAGTGCCTATATGTTTATGGGGTCACACTCCTGTAAGAGAAGCTCAGAAAGTACCTATGAGATCCTTATTGCGACGATCCATAGAGAGATTCCTCAGTGCAATTGACACAGCTCTCACAACCTTATCAGAGTCAGACTGGAGAAGCTCAACAAGGACTGGTAAGCCTCTCTCCTTTCGTACAGTTGCACGGATATACGTGGACCACTGTGCACACACAGGAAGAAAAGCAACACACAATATTGTGAATTTAGAGACCCATTTTCTTGCATTTCTTTCAGTGATGAGGTTTCATTTTTTCCAGCATGATATTGAAGAATTTCCCCTTATGCAAACAGTTCCTCCTTACTCTCTGCACGGCGACATGCGTGTGACTTGTCCCATTGTCCATCCACGTCCATCATGCACCAAGTGCGAAAAGGAGGTAGATAGTATTTCATCTTATAACTGGGGGCGGGGGTAGAGGGAGTGGAGAGGAGAAGACGGAGTGGGGAAGAAACATCATCTGTTCTATAAAAATTTAAGAGCAGCAGAGGAAGAGTACAGGCTACTATATAGGCCTCAATGGAAAATGTATTCCTCCCCATCAGAAAAGAGGTCACTTAGCAGGAACAGCAAGACATGTACAACTCCTGTTAGCTTTTAAAAAATTACTTGTTTCTATTCTATGTTTCATGCATGTTTGTAAATAATTATATTTTAAAAAGCGACTGTTCAAACTAGTTCAAACTGCTACTCCACGGACTTGGTTGCTGTGGATGCAGGGCCACCCAGAGGATTCAGGGGGCCTGGGGCAAAGTGGGGGAGCTGTGGTGCTTGTACTTACCCAGCAGCGGTCCGGGTCTTCGGTGGCATTTTGGCAGCAAGGGGCCCTTCAGTCACTCCATATCCTCGGCAGCACTGAAGGGCCCCCCGCCACTGAAATGCCGCCAAAGACCCAGACCGCCACCGGGCCAGGGCTCGCAGGGCCCGGGGTAAATTGTCCCACTTGCCCCCCTCCTCCCTTGGGCAGCCCTATGTGGATGACCTCACTTTGTCATGTGCAGAGACATTCCGGTATTCTTTGCTAAGAGTGGACTGATTACTGTAGGGGGAGGAGGGTTGACGGGATGCAACTCCCGAGTGTTATTTGATGAATCAGGACAATACCCAGCCCTGGGGTAAATATGGTTACCCAGCTCTAAAAACAAGCACTGCTGAAGAAACCCACAAATGAAAGTAGCAGCAGATAAGTGGTCTAAGTGGCTCCAGCCCATGCTCCACCTCTTCCACATGGCCCCCACCCTGCTCTGCCCCAGCCGTACCTCTTCCCACCCTGCTGCACCCCACCCCCACTCCAACCAGCCCTTCCCCTGAGGACTACAGGAGGAGTTGGGCCTGCACCCACCGGCGGTGGTAAGTAGAGTGACCTGGCCCCAGCTTGCTCTGCTCCCCTGGCTCCCAGCCTGCCACCAGTGAGTGCTGGGGGGTGGTTCCCCCCTGCCCTTCAAGCCTGGGAGTCACGGGAGCAGAGCATGCCGTGGCTGGGTCACTCTACTTCCCACAGGAAGTGGCCAGCCTCCCCCCCGCCACACACACTTCCCCTGGGGCCACCCCTCAATGGAGGCCTGGGGCCCCACACAGCCCCCCCCACGGGGGAAGCGGGGGAGGCTGCGTAGGGCACCAAAATGGCTAGGGACAGGCCTGTTTGTCAGTGTCTGTCTTATCTCCAATGTTGCTTGAGTGATGTTATAAAGATGCCAGTTTGGCTTTTTGGAGTTCACCCCTCCCTGTTTACAGGTAAAAACAGAAGGTAAAATTTTCACAAATGCCTAAGTGACTTACCACCTAAGTCTCACTGAAATTCAAAATCATTAGGCACTTGAGAACTCTACCCAGATACCACAAAGTGGAGATCTAGTCTGTCTGAACAGAGAGTTTGTTCTTTAATTTTAGATTAGTCATGCTTGGTAACCTTCGGGATCATGTCTCTGACGAATATTTCAATAGAAGCATACATGGAAGTTATTTTATTTTTAAAATACTTCTATGCAACACTGAAACCTTTTCTAAAAGCTAATTATTTACCCCACTTCATTGAAACCAAAAGCTAAAAATCTTCCAAAGGAGATTCACAAAAAAAAAAAACCCCGAGTGCAATTTGCAAGCTATCAAGTGATATCAGTCCTACAGGGCTTAAAGGGAATTTCCATTGTACCAATTACTAACTAGGATAAAGCAAAGGAAAAGGCTAGACTCACTGTCCAGTTTCCAGCACTGAGATTCTGCAAAGCCCCTGCTGCAGCTTCCAAAGTGTTGAAGTTCTGGCTTTCAGTGAGAATCGAGAGGTAGAGCCGGACCACCTCTGGCTGGTAGAGCAATTCAAAGCCTGAAGGGGGAAAAAAACAGGAGAGGCAACATATGGATCAATATTTGACATGTCTTTATTTCACCATGTATGAGAAGGAACTCAGCAGTAGGACATATTAACTCTGCACTTTTGAGAGCCCTTGCACACAAATTCACTCTGCTCATTTTCAGGAAGGAGAGCCCATCTCACGGCTGAACGTTTAGAAGTCTTTGTGTTACTCCGATTCCATATATTTAATCACACTGAGCATGTGTATGCACAGTCTGGTGACACAAGCTTGGGTCTGTTTGCACAAATTCATAGCTGCATTGCTAAGCTGGGTGCGAATTCAGTTTGCATTGCTTTGTACACACAATTTCAGTCACTTTCTAGGCATGATTAATAATGCCCAAAGTGGGAGTGTATAGCATGGTCATAGCATATGCCCCACTCCCACGCCTGTCTGCTGAAAGGTGGCCATGGAAAGTTGGATTGATGAGAATCATCACCTGAAGAGATGGGGAGAAACACAACTTATTACACGAAGAGATATACAAGCATTGTATTAAATCTAGAGACTGATGTAGATGGAACACACTTTAAAAGAATATCCCAGAGTTAGCACATCAGTTTTATAGGTAAGGCACAGGACTGGAGTTAAAAGATTTGGAATCTATTTCCAGTTCTGCCACAGACTTCCCAAGTGATCTTGGGCAAGTTATTGACAGTAACCTCAGTGTCTTCATCTAGAGAGTTGTTATTATGCATTGTGTGTGCTACTGTAGTGCCTAGGAGCCCTAGTCATGGACCAGCACCCCAGTGTGCGAGGTGCTGTACAACGTGGATGGTGTTTGTTTACTTTGGAGAGGCTCTGTCATGCTAATTACATGACCTGACATTTGTATAAGCCCCCTTTGAAATCTGAGGATCGCATGTGCTTTTAGCCTATGGTAGTATTATTAAGAGCATGTTTCACTATAGTTACATGCTTTTATGTAGCATATCCATATTATATTACTGCTTATTTATGAGTCAGGAATAGGCGCTCATGTAGTTTGAGGTTGTTTCTCTTCTCCGTCACCCAAGATCTAGTCATCAAGTGGGGATGATATATTACATTAATGACAGGAGATTATGCAAGTAACCAGTACAAAGGACTTGCCAACCCAATGTGACTTCAATGGAAAGTGACACTGTACATGGAATATACACCAAAGAAAAAAAATCCATGCCCCAAAGTGCTTTGGTAAGGATGGGATGATACAATACACTAAAGAGAGGCTTTACTGGAGTAAACGTGGAAAGGCAGACGGTCAGTGTGGCTGGAAAGCTTTACACAGAATAGGTTGCTTTTCAAGCGTTTACCACAAGGGAAGGTTGGGACACATTTGCGGTGTTATGAACAACATGAGAGGTAGCACAAGGTGGAGAATAGACAAAGGGACAATATAAGTCTTGGCACAAGCATGTTGAATCTATCTAGATTTGTAGAATGCTAGAAAGGGCACTGTAACAAATATAGCACCAGCACAATTCTCCACCAGCAAGCCTGGAAATAATCCCCAACCTTAAATTTTACCTCCTCTCCCCACCCCTACTCCACAAAAGTGCCAGGGAAATAAGAAAGATTTGGACTGTTGCAGACCAAGCAGATCCCAAAGCTAGTGGGACCCAAATGGCTGACAGGGAAGGGTGAAGTGTGTTCCTCTTGTACCTCTAGTATGGTCTTTACAGGTTGCTTCCAGTTTTTTCATTTTCTTCTAGTGAATCTACTCAAGTTAACAGCTGATCAGATTATGTGTGTGTGTCCCAATCAACAACGAGAAGCTAAATTTCAGCATTTTTTATTTTTTTTTAAATTTCCTTCAGTGGCAGCAGGAGAGGCCTTCTTTGCCCCATACTGATAGCAAGGTGTAGACATTAGGCTCCATGCTTTCATAGAAAGTTTGAATGTGCTTTTATTTTGTTTAACGTTTTTGAGCATTTCACTTGCACCCCAGGCTGCTCTGACGTTGTTTTAAACCAGGGATAGGCAACCTGCGGCACACGAGCTGATTTTCAGTGGCACACTCACTACCCAGGTCCTGGCTGCTGGTCTAGGGGAGCTGTGTATTTTAATTTAATTTTAAATGAAGTTTCTTAAACATTTAAAAAACCTTATTTACTTTACATACAACAATACTTAAGATATACATTATAGACTTACAAAAAGAGACCTTCTAAAAAATGTTTAAATGTATTACTGGCACGCGAAACCTTCAATGAGAGCGAATAAATGAAGACTCGGCCCACCACTTCTGAAAGGCTGCTGAGCCGTTTTAAACCATTGAAGGATTCACCTGCTCTGTGTCTGAATCAGTTTGTTCCATGGACAAGTGTGTCCCTGTCCGGTGGCAAGCCCTGATTCCAGCATCATTCTTGTCTCAAATAAGGACCTTGCTTCCTGGTACAAAGTTCTCCCACTTCTGCAATACCATTGCCCTTTTTATTGACGGCTAAGCAAAAAACAGCTCTGGAAAACGTCAGGCGTTTTGGAGTTCTCTTTCCACTGGTTCCCTTGTCACTAACAGCTTTTTGTGTTCTCCTCCAGTCTCTCTCTCAGTGTATTTATAGAACTTCCTTCTCTCCTTTGACTGCCCCAGACAGGAATAGTTCTTTTTTGCTTGTTATCCCCCTTATTTTATTCTTGCGTGTCTCATATCTATTTCCTCCAGTCACTACAATTACCCACTTCCCACAGGCGATCATCCTTCGTTGTATTTCAGGTCTTTTACTACCTTCTTTTCAACCACTTTTTTTTTTTTTTAAATCCTCCTTGTATTTTTAAATTCTATTGCTATTGTTGGCCTTTCATCTCTTATACTGCATAAATTCTTACCTCTTTGTTCCTACACCTTATACTTAGTACCACAGCTGATTTGACACTGCTCACTAAATGTCATTTCAATCCTTTCGTAGAGGTAATGTCCTAATAGGATGCAGTATCACTGAATGGCTAGAGCAGGAGTCTGGGAAAGCCAGGATTTGTCAAGAATAGAACCACGAACACTGAATGACTAACCTTATGCAAGTCACTCAACCACTCTGTGCTTTTGTTTCCCCAATTGTAAAAGAGGCTAACACTCAGCTCACAGGAGTGTTGTGAGGTTAACTAACTGGTGTGTGGATACAGTCTGCTACAGCAGGGAAAAGTACTTCATTGCTATTGTGACTTTCTAGAATTCATTTGCACCACAAATTCGCTAAGTGTGTGACAACTCTCCCCCTCAATTCCCCACTACCCTCATGCCAGGCCTTGTATTGCTGCTTCCACATTTGAAATAGGGAACTATCCGACATGAAGTAAAAATATTCTTTGACAATATGTGGATTGTATCCTTTTTTCCATTAGCTAATCTCTGGAATTAAACTCTCTCACTAATCATTTATTGGAATTGACACCCTGTATAATTTTTTTTATTGAATTTTTAACTTTAAAAATACATCAGACAAGCCAGAATGATAAAGGTAGTGTTACAACACACACAACATTGTCATAAGGGGGATATTAGCTCTGTATATGAGCTCATAGCTGTCTGTGGTTAAATAGTTGGCAATTCTTCAGTCAGTGTCCACTTAAGAGCACTGCTTTAGATGGTCCAGGCATAAATTTTACATTCTTGGAAACATTTCCAGGAGAGGTTCATCTTCCCCTGCTCCCTAGTTACATAGCTTATAATTTATCCTCCTCATCAATGCCAGGGTTTGTATCCTTTATCTGAACCCAGACACTTTCATCTGCCTCATCTCTTCACATTAGTGATTATTATTATATTATTGATATTCGGTATTACTGATACATGGTAACCACATCACCTCCATTTTCCCCCTCTACATCCCATCTATTGCAGACAGAACCTGCCTTTAGATATTTGAATTCCAGTCATGTGTCTCCCACCATGCCTCTGTCATTACTTTTCCTCCTGTTTTTCCTGCTTGTTTCCCTGTATTTCCAGCATGTGTAGGAGAATCCCTTTTTTTTCCCCTGTCTAATTTACTGTCAGCACTTCCTTTATTAATTACCAGTACATTTCTGCTCTGGGTGCAATCCCTGAAACAGACAATTTGGTGAATGACCCCGCTCCCAAAATACCCCCCCCCCCCATATTTTCATCCTCCTGCCAATTACTGCTTATTCTAAATCCCTCCCATACCAGCCTGGCCAGCTTTGTAGGACGAGGGGGATTGCTGAAACAGGACTGCTATGAGTGCCCTTCATGAGTTGATGCACATTAGCAAAGATAACAACCTTGTACTGATAATGTTACCATTCTTCCTGAGGGATTTTCCTCATTGGTTTCAACCTCACACTTTTCCTAAACATTATATTCACTTAAAAAAAAAAAACTTTTGTATTTTCTCCATCTGCCTTTCTGTCCTAATGAAGCCAGTTCTGCTATCAGAGGTTAGACTTTGTCTGAATTATTGTAATTTCCTTCCAGTGCTGTGTGGAGGCCTCACACCTTTTTTTCCTGAAGTACTTTTGTGCAGTCCTGGGAAGCACAGCTGGCCTCACCTCCATTAAGCACTTGCTTCTCTTCTAAACCTAGTTCCTGAATTTCAAGATCATCTTAATTATTTTTCCAGGTACTTGTGTAATATATAGATAACTGCCTAAATCCATTTTTAAAATGGAATTAAAAAAAGAAAAGGATCATTAAAGATAGGTAATGAGTCAACAAGAAAAAAATGTCAATTACTTTTCTTTTGCTTCTTTAAAAGATTATTTGAATTATGGCCCCAATTCAGCAAGCCCTGAAGCATATATTTAAATCCCACTGAAGTAAACAGACTTATGCATGTGCTTAAGAGCTGTGTTGAATCAGAACTTAAACAGTTTTTTGCTGGGAAAGCATGGGTTAAATTTATCTATACCCTTCTCATCACCAAAAACAAGGTACAGCAGTCAGTTAACTGGCTGTGGGTTTTTTTTTGCTTTTTAAGGAGGTACAAGAAATATCAGGAGACATGGATATTGTGGTACTCAACAGGGCTGGCTCCAGGCACAGTCCAGGTGGCCTTTTTTTTTTTTTTTTTTGCTTGGGGCAGCAAAAATGGCAGAGTTGGCCCTGGTACTCAAGCATTCACATGGAGTATAGAGGCGCCCTAGGCAGTTAGTGGGATTGTATGGGAACAGCTACTCAAGAATTATATTCCTTTCCCTCCTTAAAACATTTCTATTCTCCAGGCTTGTGTCCCCCTTTTCAGGGGGAGTCTGAGGTTCTCTTGTGCCAGCTCCACTTTATAATTGTTGCAGTCCCATCTTCCTAACTGAGGGGGACCAGATGAGCTTCTCTTCTGTTCTGTGACGTGGACAGAGGCTACAAAGTGCATTTCATCACCATGCATGGTCCCCAAACAGTCCTCAGTTCAGAATGAATGTTTGGTTACAATGAAAACCCCAAGGGGGAAGGTGCCATAATCCACCTACCAACTTCTGAACCATTCAGTTCCCTCTTTATAGGGTCACTGTTGACTACCTCAAAGCACCTTTCTCCACACACGGTAGTGGAGGGTATAGATTCCAGCACTTCTATCTCATCACAATACACGAATGGAGGAAGAGGGGGGAAATGACAGGGGGCAAGAATCAAGATTAGGGATCACATCCTGGCCTTGTGCATAACACTGTTGCTGAGTCCTCCATGAAACCTATCTATGATTACATGACTATGTGCAGATTGCACCTGGTCAAACAACATTCTGGCAATAGTGGAAGTGACTGTAGTGGGTATATTACCCTGGCATGTTAGTGTAATCCCAAACCAAGGTGATTATTCTCAGAGCAAGGTTGCCATACTCTCCCTTGTCCATTCAACAGTTTAGTTGTCCCTACAGGCATGGGAAACTATGCACATATGTGCTGTGCTGAGAGGACAAACTGCACTCCTAAGAATGGTTATCGGAGCAGGAAAAAAAAACATTGCTGGTTTATTTTCTATCATTGCATAAACTCCAGCTCAGTTTCAAACAAGAGGCGCTTACTCCGTACAAAGATGGTGTATGGGACCCTGGCAAAGCTATATCGTGAGCCCATCAATCTTTGAAGAACACCTAACTGTAGCTTGACGGTTATCCATTTCTGAGGTGCCTACGTCAGCCAGTTCAAACAGTGTTTTTGCAATAGCTACCACCAGATGGTGCAAGAGGAATCCCAAACTGGAACTGCTCTTCCTCTGCAAGGTCACAGAAAAATACACGTTGTAGAGAAAGCGAATGGTTCCCTAAGCTACTAGACAAACGAGCCAAAAGGAAACAATCGTGTCAGTAATGGAAACCAACATTCTTACAGATTAAAAAAAAAAACAAAAAAGCACTCAGCAAATCTTGGACTTCTGCCTTATTTCAGCAATGGGCTGGTAACCATTACAAACTGTGTAGGCCACTGTTTTTGAATTAAACAATTGTAAAACCAGAGTTCATGGCCATTTTCAATAGAAACTGGGGCATTTTCAAAAGACATAAGCAGCAAACCTTATCTTGTTGAACGACTAGACTTTGTTCTACCCACTACATCATTTAAGAAAAATTTCCTTGAAGAATATATATTTTTAAAAAGGACTGAACACATGATTAGCGTTTTAATAAAATTAACATCAGTGCCATTCCATCTGTATTCTGTGCTTCACTACATGGTGCAAAAGCAATCTGAATATCAAGATACACTTGCAAGCTTCTCTGAATTGAAGCGGTTTAAGGTAGCACAGATGCACTCAGATCTAACAGCTAAGTGCTTAGAATGATAGATGGAAAATGCAGCTCAGTGTAGATCAATGTAGAATGCAGAATGTCAAACTAGAGAGGGATGGGAGAAGAGATACCTTTTGGATAGAAAAATGCTGCAGCATATGAAGGAGAAATGAGAAAAGGAAAGTCTCGAATAATCCATAGAGCCTTCACTTCAAGGTACAACAGATATCAGGATAGGCATTATTCTTAGAATAGAAGGTACTGGTTAGATCTGATCAACTGCACTATATCCAGTACAGACTGTGATCCCTGAAGAAAAAGGACAGAATAGCCTTTGAAGAATGCAGAAAGGAGCTACCAAAAATGTGGTCATATCAAATCATAAGGGAAAATCAAGGAGGGACTTTTCTACATAGAAAACGAAGACCAGAGTGTCTGACTTTACTGAACATTTTAGTAAGTTACATACAACATTTCGAACACTTAAGCAAGCTCCCGTACAATTTACCCCTGATAGCCACATTGGAAACAGATATTGGCCTGGTCTACACTGGGGGGGGGGGAGGGGTCGATGTAAGATACACAACTTCATCTACAGGAATAGAGTAGCTGAAGCTGACGTATCTTATTTCAACTATCTCCCGTCCTCACGATGTGGGATCGACGGCCGCGGCTCCCCCATCAACTCCCCTTCCGCTGCTCGCCCTGGTGGAGTTATGGAATTGACGGGAGCACGTTTGGGGACCGATATAACACATCTAGATGAGACGTGATATCTAGGTCCCCAATAGATCGATTGCTACCCGCCAATACGGCAGGTAGTCTGGACATACCCATAATAGACATACAAGGATGCTATAGGAATGTATGGAATAAGATATCAGTGATACTCAAGAAAGTGAAAAGCACAAGCACAGGAGAATGAATCAGTCTGAATATAAAGCAGACAGAGATGCATCCAGGAACTAGACAGAGGTGGGTGGGGGAGAGGGAGAGACTTGTAGCAGAAAGAGACTGCACAGGACAAGGACACCCAGTTTTGGTTTTAGTCAGATAAAATATAGAGCGTATACATTATTTAGGTATGAGAAGTGGCAATGAAACTCAATGCAACACACAACATTTTCCATGAGGCGAAGTCTTTGAGCTAACATTGCTCTCCCTTTCCAAGTAATCTTCAAAGTAACATTAGAAGTGGGGCTTATTTCAACAATATTCTGACTGCCCACTAGTTCTCAGGGCACATTGAGAGGCCTCCTGGCTTCAAAGCGCTTTTAGCAACAACCCTCTCCCCACCCACTGATCAGGAGAGGGAGGCTTTAGGGGCTCTTAGTCTCATCAGCATATTCAGCAGGAAGAGAGCAGAACTTGAAATTGAGGGAAGTAGTTCAGTAAGGGAGGGTGACATCCCCCGTAGCCTAGTTAGTGGGCATGGGAAGAGGGAAATTCCCACCAGTGAGGTTGGTGTGGGGAGGGGTGAGATGCTGAAGGTTCCCTTTACTCTGGTTAGGAGGAGTGTTGGTGAAATACATATATTCAGCATTCGTAGGTCACCTTTTAAAAACGTCCCATCGTCGCTACAAAACAACTGAACCTGCTTCAGTTCCCAAGTTAGCACTGAGTCTTTTGGCTGAATGATTAAATGCACAGTTCATGTAAATCGCTTTCTTTCCCGAATAGTCCCTGAAAACTCACATCTGACCTTGGATTCTTTAAGTACAGTACATCAAATGTTAATGCTTTCTTTCTTGCCAAAGTTGCAGATTTTTAATTCTCAGTGGTAGCAAAGTTTGTTTCATGTTAAGGGGAAGGGGGAGAGAATGTGCTGCCTACAAAACAAACAATTTTAAAGTGATTATTATTTGAAAAGGGACTTTTCAAAATAAAAGACATGCTGGGGTTTCCTCTCTTAGTTAACTGCATATCAAATATGATCTGTTTGCAAATAAAGACTTTTTCCTCTAACCAAGAAGGCTGTAAACCCACCCTAGAGGTTTAAAGTCAAGCTGGGTTCTTTCTAATCCTTGCATCACCAGCAAAGAGAAAAAGATACTGTAAATGGAACTAACTTAAAAATTCTACTGATGATACCTCAGCCAGAGTAGAATTCATCTCCTTCTCCCATAGCTGTGCTGATCACACAATATTTCGCTATGTGAAATTGTTAGCGTTGCAGAGTCCATATACTTATGGGTAAGCAGCCGAGTGAATCTGAATTAGCTTCATGCACAAAGCGGCAATTATTCCCCTGCTGTGAAGAATTTCTATTTATTTTGAGGATAAAGCTGATCAGGATGGTGACCTCAATGACTGCAGATCTATGAGTGGGTGTAGGGGCAAGGCACAGGGGAGAATGTTACAAATGCAAAATCTTCTGGATTCCAGCCAGTCTGACTCCCAAGCTCTTGAGAGCATCTTCCTGCAACTTTTGATTTGGACCCATGCTCGTCCTGACAGCTGATAAATTCTAGTGAGCAAACTGGATCCATTAGTGGTGTGAATTGTCAATGCCTCTTTTCAGAATGGGAAGATGACCTAGGGAGTGGCAGTTTGGCCCATGCTCAAAGTTTCTTGACACTGACAATTTTGCCAGTGATTACACCTTTCCCGACCCTTTTCAATCAGGCTCATGATCCTTTCCTAATCCTCAACATTTCTTGACCCTTTTTTAATCTGGGGCCCGGCATGGAGATTAGAATGGTCTCATTAGCTGATAATCTCCTGTTGGTATACAAAGATCAAATGTCCATGCCAATTATAAAATATACATTTTATCTATAAGCTGTCTTTGCTACTGTTGACCCAAGGCTGTTTTTGACATATTTGTGGACCCTGGCAGGAATAGGAAGAGTCACACTTGAATGGCTCTATTCTTTTCTCCCTGAAAGGACCCAGATGGTAGCATTTGGTGATTGCTCATTTGACCTGAAGGTTCTCGCCTCATGTGCAGTATGCCACAGAGCGCTAGTTTGTCACCCCTCCTGTTCAGTCAGACCCAGCAACTGCAGCAACTGTGAAAAACAAACCAAGAGTAAGAACACTGCCCGGTCCATCTGCCTTGCTGGAATTTGGGCCAGCTACACAAGCAGAAAACCTGGAAGCTCTGACAGACATCTGCCCACCACCCTTGAGCACAAACCAACACCACCTAGGGAATCCATGCTAACTGAAGTCATTAGTGCAGCCTTTAAAGAAAGCAATGTACCAGCTCCCCTGAAAAATGCAGTAATCAGATAACGCTGAAAAAAATCAACACTTTATACAAGTGAATATGGAAACTATCTCCCTCCTTCTTAGTGGAGGGTCCTCTAGTTTAGAATTCACTTCTTCCCCCAGGGTTTGACAGAACTTAGGTTCAATGACTTTTAGGACACACTGCAAGTCCGATCTATTTTTTCAGGCTTTCCAAGGGTTATTGGATATGGGGGAGGGGGCAGGAAGGGGTGTTGTGGAGGACAGCATGACTGAGAAATTCTTTATTGTTAGTAGTTGACATTGAGTCAGTTGATGTGGTTTTAGAGTTGTGTCTATTTGTGTCTAGAAATCATGAGAGGATTTTTTCCTAAAACAAATGGAAAAATACTTATTTTTCCTCACAAAACTCATCAGAGGTGACTCAGAATTCACACCGAATTGAGTAAAAAGGTGCTGTTCCTCTTTCAATCATAACTGCCTTTTGGTGGAAATCAGTTTGATTCGCTGATCTAACAGCGATGCCTAACTGTCCAGACTAAATCATCAAAAGGTCTATGTTCGCTACCCAATGCATTTCTTGCACAGAGAGCGAGAGCCTGAGCAGTTCTCTGAAGGAACAGCCATAAGAAAGTCAAAGGTATTTTCAGTAATAAAAAAAATGTTGCTTTTAGCATCTCATCAGCAAGTCCAAGAACTTTATAAAAGCAGCAAAGAGTCCTGTAGCACCTTATAGACTAACAGACGTTTTGGAGCATGAGCTTTCGTGGGTGAATACTCGCTTTGTCGGATGCATGTAGTGGAAATTTCCAGAGGCAGGTATATATATGTAAGCAAGAAGCAGGCTAGAGATAACAAGGTTAGTTCAATCAGGGAGGATGAGCCCCTCTTCCAGCAGTTGAGCTTCAGTTCATCTGCAAATTTGACACCATCAGCTCAGGATTAAACAAACACTGTGAATGGCTTGCCAACTACAAAAGCAATTTCTCCTCCCTTGGTTTCCACACCTCAACTGCCAGAAGAGGGTTTCATCCTCCCTGATTCAACTAACCGTGTTATCTCTAGCCTGCTTCTTGCTTACATATATATACCTGCCCCTGGAAATTTCCACTACATGCATCCGACAAAGCGAGTATTCTCCCACGAAAGCTCATGTTCCAAAACGTCTGTTAGTCTATAAGGTGCGACAGGACTCTTTGCTGCTTTTACAGATCCAGACTAACATGGCTACCCCTTTGATACATAAGAACTTTATAAACACTGGAATTTCTTACAACTAGAGGCAGCAGTGCAAATCAACAGTTTGAGCCAGTGCCATTAAGGGTCTCCTTTCCTTCACTTCAGGCTGTTTGGACCTATCATTCTGATTCCTCTAGTATTTTATGTGTCATTAACTATGGACTAGATGTTCCAAACCTCATATTCTCTTGGTTTCAGACCACTGTCAATTTGGTTGCCTGCCCCCTCGGTTCTGTATTGGCAGATGCTTATCAGCCGTTTTGACTCCAAGAAGTTGAAGAGCTTTTAGCTTCCTCCCCATTTCAGTTCTATAATCCCATTTGTGAAGAAATATTTATGGCAAGAGGAAACGTACATACCGTTTTGCCACAGGTGGCACATAAATTAACTCATTTTGGTAAGAAGGTGTCAGTATTGCTTAGTATCAGAGGGGTAGCCGTGTTAGTCTGGATCTGTAAAAGCAGCAAAGAATCCTGTGGCACCTTATAGACTAACAGACGTTTTGGAGCATGAGCTTTCATGGGTGAATACCCACTTCGTCAGAAGCAAGTCAGTATTGCTTGACTGTTTACATCTTTAAGGGTTTTATAAACAGACTGTCAGAAAATCTTAGTGAGCAGACAAGTATATCTGAATGGTGTAACACACAGTCCGTTGGCGGTTCACTACTCTGTGTCAGCAACTCTTTTGGCCTGATATACTCACTACACCTAACATGCTGTTGTCATGATATATACCGAAAAGGTGGCATGGAAAACTCATAACTCACCAATCATTAATATTCTTCGTAATGTATGTAAAGGGTGCATGCAGAGAGCTATGGACACATGCTAGAATTACATTCTTAAGATGTTTGGCAAGCAATGCATAAACCCAGTCTGCTTAGGCAAAGGAATGTGTATTTGCTTGCCGTCAAACAGACAATGAAGGCACATTCCAGGGTCACCTGGGGGCGGCAAGCGGGGCAATTTTCCCCAGGCCCTGCAGGGGCCCCCACGAGAGTTTTTCGTGGCCCCTGGAGCGGGGTCCTTCACTCGCTCCGGGGGTCCCGGAAAACTCTTGTGGGGCCCGGGCCCCAGAGCTGCTTCTGCTCCAGGTCTTTGGAGCACTTGGGGGGCAAGGGGTCCTTCCTTACTGCCAAGGTGGTGGGGGGTCCCCGCTGAGGACTCCAGGCCCCCTGAATCCTCTGGGCGGCCCTGGAACTTTCACATCAAAGGTAAACAAAGCTGTCAACCTAGCGAATGGGGAAAATAGCCTCGTGTGGGGGCCTGAACCTCAAATGATAAGCGATTGAATCAAATGATGGTATACTATATTTCTGTATTATAAAAATTATCAGGTAAAGTCTTTTATAAAAGCTAATGACATACTAGTGACCAATATAACTGGAAAATGTCTATATTAAACACTTTGAGGAATTATGAATACTCATTGATATTATGCTTTATGGTCTGTGACCAAACGAAAGGAGAAACAGGTTCTCTCCCAGACAGGCAGGAAGTAAGTGATCTACCATTAAACAAGGTGTGACCAAAACAATGGAAGCCCCTTTACATGCCAATCAGCTGGGGAATGGGAAGTCCACAGAAACAGAAGACTAGCATGAGGTCATCCTGAGTCTGGGGACAAAACAGTGCATTGGGGAAGATATAAAGAGAGAGGAGAAGCCACCTTGGGATACATCACTGAACAGACACAAGGGACCAGACTATTGCAAGCTGAGAAAGATGGCTCCTTCAACCAGGGAGATTGAAGTCTCTGGGCACAGAATATAGGTGAGAAACCTGCTTAGGCAATGATCATTCACCTACGAAGACAAAGGAAAACCAGCTACCTTGTACTTCTGTGGAAGATCTTGACTGACAGAAAGTCAGCCATGGTTGGGAAGAAGAAAGACTAGTTCAAGATAGTATTTCTTACAAAAGCCGTAGTGAGTTAAGTCAAACCTTAGCCACTAGAAAACATACTTTACATTCAACCATTTTTGTCTTTATCCCTTGTACTTGAGCTCACTTAAAGTCTCTCTTTGTTAATAAACTTGTTTTACTTAATCTAAACCAACCCAGTACTGTGTTTGAATTGCAGTGATTGTTAACTTCAGTTAAGGCAACAAGCTGCTGTGCTTTCATCTCTTTAAAGGAGCAATGGGCCTTATTATTCCTGTGAATGAGGGCTGGACATTTCAGGGCAGATGGTTTTTGGGAAATCTGGGGCTGGGGGTGCGCTGGGGTCACGTGGCCAGTAGTAGCAAAGGCAGGTGGAGATCAGGTGTGACTGCTGTGTTGTAGGCAGGCAGCTGGAGTCAGAGTGCTGTACCAGGGCTGCACAGCACACAGACACTTAGGTACAGAATGCTTTGCTGCTGGCTGTTGGTGTCTGGGTTCTGATCCAAAGCACTAGAGCACTGAAGGCACCCTGGATTACAGGGCAGGCAGTGACTATCTTTCACTGGTCTGAATTGCACCCCAGAACAGGACAGGAGGAAAGGAGAGAGTGAGAGACACACATGGAGGGCATGGGAAATGTAAGAGACATTATGCTGGTGCCTCAACTCAATAGATAATCAAACTCACATGCTCACTCAGGAAGCCCACAACATGAAGGCTGAGTTTTGCCATCATCTACAAGAGTGAGCTAAGAGGAGAAGCAAGCACAGGGAGCCCTTCCTCACATTAGTGCGCCCATGTAAGGGGGAGGAGGCATAAACTGGCTGTCAGCCAGGAAAAGGAAAGAGGAGCAGCTAGCAATGTTGGCAGCACAAGTGACCTGAGATGGGGAGATTACAGAGAGGGGCCATAGCCTCTCTGTGCCCCAGGGCCATTGTGTTTTGGGCAGAAATTGCTGCCTACACCTGTTGAACGGGTGCTGTAAATGGTGCCACTCCCTGCACTCTAATGGGCCTTCAGAGGCATTCTGGCTTTCAAAAGGCCCGTGTGAGGTCAATGGTTTCTGGAAGGGCACTGCATCTTGTGGTTCTGGGCCCTTGGCCTTTGTTCACAGGCTATGCTAAAATTTGATATTTGATTCCAATGTGAAGAAAATAAAAGGTCACTTGGGAATTTGGAGAAATGGGATTGTGTGCTATTTAGGACAGAACTTCGGGGCCTATGCTCAACACATTTCAAATGCTCACCGGGTCATCAGGGGCTTTCTAGTCCTGTTTAAAAAGCACATACATCCATGACATGGTACTCCGATTCCACAGTGATGGGTGCTGTCTAAGAGCCTCAACAGATGCAGTTAGACAGATGATATTTCAGCTTGGGCTGGCACTTGTCAGGATCTCACCCTGAGAGGCTGGTTGTTTGAGTTTTATCTTCAGTGCCTGGGGAAAGGCAACTTAGAAAACAAAACAGATCTTTCAAAATCTACACATCACGGCACGCTTGGCAGCTAACTTTATGGTCTGGAAAGCTTTTTACTAGGTTACTCATGCTTCAGGGAGTTCACTTTGACTCTCTCATTTCAAAACATATATTAATTCAGTTGCTCCTGATTTCTGGAAGTTGCATTAGGCAACAAGAGTGAACAGAACTCTGCATCCTTTGGCTTCCAGTGAATCACATCGCTACCTCACATGAGTGTCGCAATTACCTACTACGCAAGTGGAAAATGAAGGATAGCCTGATATGCAAATGTGAGAAGACATACAAACCATGGCACACCTAACCCTAATCTAAAATCATTCTCTAGAGGGAAAGCCTCATTTCTTTCCATGTCACAGAAAGCCACTAAGTGGGTGACAAACTTGGATGCCTACCTTCAGTGTTGCTTTTCAGGCTGTCATACCAACGAAAGGATCACATTCTGCCCTTCACTATCACACACTGGAGTAAATTCAGAGTCACAGTGGAGTCACTTCAGACTCACAATGGATACCAGTGAGGGAAGTGTTTGGATGCAAGCTGGAGGAAATTATGCTGAGGACCCTTCAAAAAATTATATGGAATTTCTGTGGAAAAGGTAGGTCCTGTTTTGTGTTGGGAAAAGTATGCAACCTGAATCTCAACCTATAGTAACTCTAGGCCACTGTTGCTTCCTCATTAGGGCTAGTATTTAGTCTAAGACAGGCAGAGTGTTGTGGACTTGCACTGAGAAGACCTTTATCATGACAAAAACACCATTAAGCATTTTGGTATTAATGGGTACAAGTACTATGAAAAGGCCCATCTACACAATGGTATTCAAAAGTGCTTAATAATCAGATGCGTTTATGGGAAGCTCCTAACTTGCTCGATGTTTAGTAAGCCACTGTATGCAGATCCAAATACATCCTCCAATCCTGTTCGCTGTTTGAAACTGCTAATTAGTTCCTGCTTCAACTTCTGAAGTCAAAAGTATGTTTCAGTACTTCTCTGCATTTCATGAAAAAATGTCACATCCCCAAAGGAAGACCTGTGCTTCTAAACTCCTATTACATCCACTCTGCTACTGTCAGACAATGGGAACATTTCCCAATAACCAGAACAAAAACATCTTTTCAGCATCAAGTTGCTGCCAGGTCAGTGTGGAGGCAGAGAAAATACAAAATCGCCTTTAAGCTCTCTGTAGAGAATGGGCATTTCAGGTCCATCCTCAAAGTATCCTGATCAAAGAGCAACATCTGCAAAAAACAAAATTCCTTTCTCCTATAAACCTTAAGTGATTTAAGGAGTCGTGAGCGCAGGTGACTATAAAGTTACCTGTTTGATATCACAGTTTTCACTTTCCTGATGATTAGGAGGCAGAGTGGTCTAAAGAATAGAGCACCAGACTGGGACTCAGGAGACTTTGGTTCTATTTCAGGCTCTGTCAATGACCTGCTGCATGACCTTTGGCAGGTCACTGTACATCCTTGCCTCAGTTTCCCCTGCTACCCATTGTCTGTCTTTATTTAGACAAAGCTCTTTGGGGGAAGGAATTGCCTCAGTGGGGCCCCAGTCACAACTGGAACCTCTAGACACTACTGTAATGCAAATACAAACTTGTAAGGGCACCTCTGAACCCCTTGCCCAAGTACCTTGATTACTGTAACTTTGTGTGTAGAGTGGGGCGTGAGCAGGGATATCGGAGGGGACGATCAACATTGCTAAAATTATCATCAGCCCCTACACTGGCTCCAACCATATCCTCATTCAATCTTCTCACCAGCTTCTGTCTCTGGCTGTGTCAAATTCAAAATGCTTTATCAAGACCCATGTCACATTACCCTTGCCTACTTATCTCACCTTCCTCCTTCTCCCAGTTCTGTCCCATAAGAAGAGAGACCTCCTCTTGCTCCTTTCAGACAAGTTCCTTCCAAGTAGAAGGTAGATCCCAAAGCTACAAGTGTTGCCACAAATGTTACCAACAATTTCTTTTTAAATGGCTAATGCTAAATGTGACAACAGAAACCGACATACTCGCCGTTTGACAGACTTGCTGAATGCCCAAAATTGATATGAACAGCTTTGTCCATGAACTTATAGATCCCTTGAAAACAGTTCTATCTCACTGTTGAAGTTAATGTGGATAACACTGTGGGAAGAGACCATATAATCTGAGCGAGGTAGCAAAGGCCCCAGTCCTGCAAACACACATGTGCAAATGGGTCTATTCATGACAGTGAAGTTAAGCAGAATCGGGGCACAAACTGGTCGCTATGGACGAGATTTTTTGGTCAGACATGGAGGAAGCACAGACATTCTTCCAGAGACAGAACATGGAAATGTTTCAGAGCACCCCAAATCACAATCAGTTCTCTCTAGACTTACAGTGGCCTCAATAATGTCACAATTCAGATTCACAAGCTGTCAAGAAAGTCATGCCAAGAGACTCCAGAACATAAAAGCAAGAGAGACTATCCCACAGCAAAGAAAGCATACACTTGGGCATGTCTACACTGCAAAGGGTCTCAAAGTCCAGGTCAACAGACTCAGGCTTGTAGGGCTTGGGCCGTGGGGCTAATAGTAGCAGTGCAGACATTCCCACTCGGGCTGGAGCCCCATTCTCATCAGGTTTCAGAGTCTGAGCTCCAACGTGAACATCTACACTCTTGTCTTTAGTCCACCAGCCTGAGCCCCATCAGTCTGAGTCAGTCCACTCGGGCTCAAACTCAGAGCTGTGGTTTTTTCTTTGCAGTGCAGACACACTCACACAGAGCAGCATTTGGGGTTCTGATAGAAGCTTAAACTACTTCACTTCCCCACAACTAAAAAAAGATAGAAGAACTCCTTTGTGAAAGCCATACGGTGAGGGACAGGATTTTTATTTAATTTGTTGTTTTTTTTAAATCTGATAAAATTATGCAATTATCTAGTGATGTTTCGGATTAAAAGATGCTAATTTTCAAAATGACATTTTATAGATTTTAGGTAAAGGCAGATAATTCTACGTAGACACTATTCATACTTGTGTGGAGCTTGAAAAACCAACAGTGCAGTGAACTCTGCAACAAGCATCATCAGAGTACGTTCAAAGCATTTCCCCATCACATTAGCACCTACATCAATTTTGAAACACTTATACACACACAGCTGAGAGGTCTTAACAGCTCTGCATTGGGCTGGCCTCGCCAGCTAGCTGGCTAACAGCTGGATTTAGGAATTGGAAGCATTGGCTTTCAGGCAGGTTGGGTGCACCATGTCGTCAGCACACAGTCTAGGGAGGGTCGTGTCTGGCCATGTGTGAAAATGCTTTAACATTTCTCACCACTAGATTCAGTTTGTGTTTTGTTTTCAGTGGGTGAGTGGGTAGAACTCGGAAGGGAAGCTGGTTGTTGCATTAAATCCTAAAACACACACAGTCCCTACTCAGGAAAGCCTTACAGGGGTGCACAAATCTGGACGTCGTATGTGCCCTCCTGAGCATATTACATGGTATAACTTACCCAGAACTCAAAGGAAAATGTTCTCCTCCTGGAGTAGACCTCATTTAATTGAATAAGTGGGATTAGGTCTCATGCTCTTAATATTCATATGTTGTTCTTTCTTGCGAAGTCCCAGCACACATGATGCATCCAGCACCACAGTCATCTTTGTCACTGATCTCAAGTCCTAAGCCCCTGTTGGCAGTCTTTTCATGCTTATGGCTATACACTGCCACAGTGTATAACTCACCCTTATTTGGGTTGCACAGAGTACCACCAAGAAGGGGGACAGGAAACCCATATTTTCAGGGAAGTCAAAAGCCTCCACTGCTAAGTGTTTAAAAGTCATTTGGGAAACTAGCTAAAGCATAACCCCTTCTCCAGCTCTTTTCATGTTCCTGTCCTTGCACATGTGTTACAAGAGTCTTAGAAGAAGCTTTTCCCTCATCATTTTTTAAGCTCTCAGTTTAAAATTATGTAATTATGTGCTTGATCATGATCACAGCTTTGACGATTGCTATTTCAAAGGTCTCAGAGCAGAACTCATTAAATATTCTTTCTGGTATTGCATTTGAATGCAGTGTCAACATGAAAAAATGACAGTGTCTTGAATGGGGAAAGTTATCTACATGTCTTATCAGCATGGTCTAGGGTGCTGGTCTGGGAATCAGGACACCAAGGGTCTAATCTCAGCTGTGCTACTGACTTGCTGTATGACCTTGGGCAAATCACCTCACTTTTCTATGCCTCTGTTTCTCCTGCCACCCTATGTCCACCTCATCTATTTAATCTGCAAGCAGTTCAGGGCAAGGACTGTCATGAAATGTCAGACACTTCCACCCAATGTAGCCCAAGAGTAAAAGTTTGAACATCTGAACTTGCCCTAACCTTTTCTTGCAAAGACAATAAATTCTCTGAACTGCTTTTAGAATTTCTGACACCCATTTAAAACCATCAGTGATGCTTTTGTAAGACTCACTGTTATCTGGTGGGGTTTCTACTCAAGCTGCGCGTCCCTCCCATGCCATTATTTACCCATCAGGAAATATACTACTCTCCACGCTAGCCCTGATGGATTCTTTTCAAACAAACCAGTGGGGTGGGGGAGAGAAGGGGATCTTGAAGCAATGGGATGGACGTCACAGAGCCATGGTTAAAGAATATTTCATGGAAGTAAAGTATATTCTTTCACCTGCATGTCCAGTGGGGTCAATAATTCAAAGATGTCATTTTAGAAACCCACACACTTTCTTAGTGCCCGACTGGGCTATTATTAACGTTGGGATTTCTGCAGAGCTGCATGTCCCATGGAGGGAACTTAGGAGGCGCTGTGCCTCCTGGAGAGTTCCTTGGCATGGATGGTGTGTGTGTCTAACATGCCCCCTTCTTTGGCTGGCCAGCTGCTTGATGTGGAGGGAGGGCAAAGCTAGGGCCTCACCTCTCGCCCACCACTTCTGGTGTAATTTGTGCCCACAGCGGGCATATTAGCAGGATGCAGTCCCTGTGCCCTGGAGACCATCAAGACGGCAATTGTGGCCAACCCTGGCCTGGGGGAGGATGCCTCATTCTGGGCAAGCACGAGACACAGTTTAGCCCTAAATGAACATGTGGCATTTCAAATATTGCCAGCTTCTCCTGTGAGAGACATTCAGCCACATACTAATGGCCTAGGAGCCTGAAGTAAAAATGGTTTTGCTTCCCTCTATGTAGCAATCACTGTTCATGCTGATTGTCTGAAACTAAGTTGGTTAGTGATCATCTCCTCCCCGGCTCCAAAGCAAACAGTTGGACTGATACTAGATTCCAAACTATGCGGAGGTGAGGTTGGTTTTTAAGTTGACAGGCAGCTTTGAATGGCTGTTTTATTATATACAATTTCTGTCTCTCAAAAGTTCAAGGTCATTTTTCTTTCATACACAGTTAGACATAGGTATATGGTACCATAAGTCATATCATTCCCCTGCCAGAATGGAGCAGCAGAGGAGAGGCCAGGGAAGCTTTAAGCCTGACTAGAGCACTCAAAAGTTTTACAACTGAATTTGGTTTTATATAGCACATTTCACACAAAGTATCTCTCAGCACTTTACATAGTAACGAGTCACGTAATAGGACTGCAGTGGCTGTGTAGGCAAATGACTAGCTATTATTAATACAGAGAAAACAGAAGTTTTATGTTTTGATCCTGTTACTTACGCTTCTGCAAACAAGTCCACGCATCTTAGTTTTAATAGTTTCATTCCTTACGCATCAGTGATTCTTGAGGTACAAAGGTTGTTTTAGATTCCAAGTTACCTTTTACTTCTTTGGTTAAGATGCACCTGTAACACTTGAAAAACTGTTCTTGTTGAACTGATAAACTGCTAAGACCTTGGTGTATGCATTGCTTCTCTCTTCGTTGGGTTAGAGCAAAGACCTCTTCGCTGGCCTCCTGTTGTCTATTCTCTCCTTTCATAATAAGCTCAGAACCATAAAACTATTTTATTTTGTATTGTTCTTGGTTTTCGCTAAGATTTCAAGCATATTCCTGAAAAGCGATTTAAAATGGTACTGCGAGGGTTCTGTGTTTTACTGTATTATGATGGCTCCAGATGAAATGTGCTCAGATCACAGTGAAAATAAGTTATTAACTCCCTTGAAAGTCAAGCTGAGACCTGATAGTCAGAGGTTTTTGCACATTATGACTCAGTAATACAAATTCTGTGCCCTGAATTCTGCCCTAAATTAATCTGAAAATTTGGCCATGCAACTGGAATTTAGTTAAGAAATTCAGCTCCTTCCCCTGGCTCTGAAGGGCTAATTCATGTGAAAGGCAATAAAAACATATTTTTGCTGCTGACATAAGCAGTTAGATCTGTCCATACCACACAGAGCAGATCTGGTCTCCTCTGTAGATATTTGCCAATTCTAACTAACTTTGCCAACGTCATCCCTTTCAGAAGAACTCTCTCTCGGGAAATCGACACTGTGGGTTTCATGGCACCAGTTTCAGACGTAGCTGGAAACATACTCCCAAGGTAAGGCTCCACTCTCCATTACAGCTGGAGGGGGGCACCGTGAATGGCAGCTCACGCAGACATACCCAAGTTAGCTCTGTACTCTTGGTAGCTCACTAAAAACAGAAGCGAGGCCACCACAGCATCCTGACTTCTATTTGTAGGGAGCTAGCTAGATTACTAAAGTGAATACGTCTACATGAGCTGCCAGTGCCCCAGCTGCAGTGGCTCAATACCTTCAGCGGCTGTGGTGAGAAGAGAACCGAAGTATCCTGACTCCTCACATCCATGTCCTATCCACTAGACCACACTCTCTGTCTTTACAGTGCAGAATTGCTTAGTGTGCAGCTATACTTCATGCAAAACTGCGGAACATGTCGATCAGGAGTGTCCTATACTCTCCAGAGAAATGTCACGGGATAAAAATTTTTTAAAAGGATTGAAGAGATTTAGGAGCCTCGGTCCCACTTTCAAAAGTGCCTGAGTAACTCAGACCTTTGGAAAACATTATCCAGGATGTTCTATTCCCATCTGGACAGCCAGAGGACTCAATTTACTACCTTATCCAGAGTTCTAACCGTTTCTTTTGCTTGCATGCCTAGTATTTCTGATAATCTGGCAGGGCATCCATGGCAGCACTGTCATTCTGCCTCAGCTGTTCTGAAGCTTTCTGCCAGTCTCCGAGTTTGACAAGTGCTGCAGTATTGCTGATGGACAGTAGGCAACACCCCTAATTTTGTGCAACAAGGTTTTTGTAATGAACTTCAACAAGTCAATTTAATCTCCACATATTGGCTGCAGCAGCGTGGTGCATATTCCTTGCTCTGTGATAATGTTGGCTAGGCAACCAGACAACTTCTTGACATTCACCCTTCTTAGAAGCATCAACTCCATTGTTTTGCTTTGTTTTTTAAATACACTTATACTAAATGGAATAGTCTTCTGTACATCTTTTGTTGTTGCTGCTTAATTGAAACTGAAGAAATGGCATGGCAGGAATCCTACTTAATCCAACAGTTTTGGATGGACAGGCAGAGTTTTTCACTGCTGTGACTAAGTCCCAAGACTGAGACAGCTGCAGTGATGCAGAAAATGCACCTCCAAGTCCTCTGTTCTCATTCCTGGCAGGCTTGCTTGGCACATTCTCATTTTATAAACAATTCTATAAGAGCATCTGCATAATGAGCTGGACTCTGTAATAACAGTCATTGTATTTTAGAGTAACTATTATAATTGCTTGTAGAATAGAAGCGGTAAATGAGACATGCAAACACACACACAAACCAAGGAAGAGGAAAAAAATATTAACTCTTCTCAGCCAAAGCAGGCAGCGATGCACAACACAGGGTAGTTTGGGATGAGAGGAGAACACAGAACAGCCACCACTGGCAATCTGACAGCTGTCACTTTCCAGTGGTATCTATTTTATCTTCAGAAATGGTAGCCACGTACCTCAATCTCAAGCGAAAAGGAAATGCAAATACACATTAGTGGTTCAAGTTTTAAAATACTGTCACTTAGCTCATAATTGTAAGGCAACATATGTTGCTATAACATTACCTGGTCAGTCAATCTGCTGAAGATCTAATTTTACTTATAGATTTACATGCACAGAGTAGAGCATCAGAAATTACACTATTTGTGATGGGGCGCCTGCCCCACACTGTGCTCTAAGGGGTTAATAGAGCCTTCAGAAGGCTGTGCAGGAGGCAGCCAATCAGAGAAGGGCTGAAGGGAGCAGCCAATCAGGGCCAAGCATGCCCATATTAAAAAGGGAGCTGCAGGGCTGAGGAAGGCAGTTCCTCTCTGGGCTCCAGCAGAGAAGACTGTCTCTGGAGGTCGGAGAGAACTGCCAGCACCCTGGACAAAGCAGTCCTGTTAGCAGGGACTTGGGGAAGCAAGACACGGCTCCTGGGGTTCGCAGGCTGAGGCCCTGAGGCAAGGGCAAAGCAGATGCTGGGGCCACAAGGAAGTGGTCAGACAATTTGCTGCAGTAGCCACTAAGGGAAGTGGCTGAACAGCGGACTGCAGGTCCCCAGAAGTGGGGAGCACAGAGTGTGGCACGGCTGGAGGGCTGTGTGGCTGAAGACGACACCACAGTCCTTGGATAGACGTGGGTCCTAGAACAGGAGTGACGGCAGCGAGGCACATCGTGAAGAGGGTGTACTAACATGCAGAGCTAATCCCCAGGACAACCAGCAGGAGGCGACAGAGTGGAGAGTGAGCACTTTTATACTATCCATAAAAATAGAGGGAAAAAACCATTAAAAGCCCAAACAGTAAAAATACTAAGCACTTTATAACATTTTACATTTTCAAAAAACACTCCATGTCCCATAAATTACTCAATCCAGCCTCAACACTTCTGCGTGGTAAATAAGCGTCATCCAGGACTGACCAAGACTGGGTCAATACTGAGCTTTCTATTAAGATTTCCCACCATTACAGTACCAGCAGTGCACAATGGTGGGAGTTCTACTACAGATAAAGCACTGGCAGCTGCTTCTGTTTTTACTATCATGTCATCTACCTACTCTGACAAGGTTCGACAACATCAGCAGCCAGTCTAATGCAATGGCACAAAATGTTTAAAATATGCTTAATACAGACATAGCCTCTGAAGTGAACAGACATGCCCAAGACCATTCAGCAAGTCAGTGACAGAGCTAGTATCAGAACTCAAGAGTTTCTTTGCTGAACACTCTATATTATACTTCCTCCCTTATGGCACCCATGATTACTTTGTGCTGCAGTGGAGCACCTGCTGTTTGGTTACTCATAGGCTCTTCTATTCCATGAGTTTATTTGTGCCAGGCTAGTTTAAGATGTTATAAGCACATGCATTATAAATTTAATTTTCCATGAATTTATAAGTTGTCCACAAATTTATGAAATTTACCACTGGAGATCCTTGCTTCTCTAAAAGTACCGCTAGTTATTATACTAGAGCTATATTCTTGGGTGTCAGCCTCAGGCATGAGAGACTGGGGAACTGACTTGTGAAGGAAAATAAGTTATACAGCCCCCAGAGAGCCACAGGTCATAGAATCCAAAGAGGCTGGGGGAATATGTAGTCTCAGACTGCCAGGTTTTTCCCCACTAAGGAAACGTTAATGTTTAAGAACATGGGAGAAGATGATGAGTCTGGATGTACCTTCACTATCACTGGTGGTTCTACAGCCTTCGTTGAGAGTCTGGAGAGGAATTTCAGTTGGACATTACAGGACCAACTTTGGAAAAACCTCCTGCAGATGGAAGAGTGCTGCAATTCACATCTTTTTCAGCCGCTTTATTTCATGTGTGCATCCGAAGTAGCTTTGCTTAGTATTTCTGTCACAAGGGGTTAAACTCTTACTCCTTAAGAGGCTACAATCTGGGCCAGATTCCAAGGGCATGTCAACATAAGCACTTACTGTATGGCAAGCTGGAGTGCAGATCTACAGCACCCCAGAGCACCACGCACTTAAGCATCCATGTAGACCCGGCTGAGGTGCACTTAACTGTTCCCTACTGTGCACTGACCTACTGCAGTTTAAAACAGCAGTACGTAAAAGTGCACTAGGAACTTGTAGGACACATCAGCAGGGTCGTCACATACACTTGGTGCATGGCACGCTGGAGCGCTGTAGATCTACACCCCAGCTTGCTATGCGATAAGTGCTTATGTAGACATGCCAAGAGGAGACAGTCTCAGAATCTCTGCCCCTGAATATAAATGCGCAGTAGGTAATTTTGAAAGATTAACACCATCTATCTGGTAAAATGAAGAACAGAATCTAAATACTCAACAAGACTTTGAGAGAAGAAGAGGAGGAGCTAGAGGACAATAGCAAGCAATCCTAGTATCCATTCTCAATGGCCTGGTGGGAGATTTCAGTCGAAACCCTAAGCTCATCACCGTACACAAACACGGCAGGCTTCAATAAGAATGAGAAGAAAGAATGCTCACACCTTCTGATCATAAAGGAAACAACAGATGCATTGTTAAAAATGTAGAGGCAGGCACTGTGAATGACTATGGGAGCTTGGTGAGCTATTCTGCAAGGGACAAAGGTACGAAAGTCTGAATGAACTGGAATAGACTCATCTGCTGTTTCTCTGTTATTAAACATTTATTGAAGCTGCATTTCTAGAATGCAGCCACACTAGCCACCTGCCCCACTTCCCCCTGGGTTTTTCTGAAGCAGCGTTAATAGGAAGTGTCAGCTGGGTTTTATTTTTCTCCTAGTTTTCTTCTGGCATCCAATGGCTGAAACATTTTGTAGAAATCACAGAATCCTAGCACTGGAAGGGACCTCAAGAGATCATCCGGTCCACTCCCCTGCACTCATTTCCTTCGATCTGTGTATTCCAGGTGCTCTGTATCAGGCCCTCAGCTCCCACTGACTTCATTTGGAATCACCTCAGCACCTTGCAGGATAGGACTCTGGTGATCATGCTCTCTGTTCAGTGGTTAATAGTTTTAAAACCCTTCAACCTTGTGAAAAAAGCCAAAAAAGCCACTTTGCAAATAAAGCCCTTTTGTTCCTTAACCACGGAGTGGCATCTGACCCCAGTCTCATTTCAGAATGCAGTGCAGACTTTAACCACTCCAGAAACTGCAAATCTGCAGTCTGTGGAGGTTAAAGATAGAAAATGTTATTCTGAAAAGCACTTTGCAAGGGCAGGGATGGCCAAGAACAGCGACGCCCAGCAAGAGGCTGGCAACCTCCTGTGGTCTCCCAGCTCAGGAACAGACACAACCAAGCATTAGGTTATATAAACGGAGACGCCAGGGCAGTGCGTTTTCTTGCTGAGTTCAGCAGAGCTGAAACCCCAAGGAAATCCTTTGCATGGGGATTCAGCGGCAGCAACGCTACACATCGGGGCAGAAAGGAAGCAAGATTCTTACAGCACTGCTGCCATGGCAACTGCATCAGTCACCTTTCTGAAGTACTTGTGCTCTTGCCAGCCAGAAGCCTCTTCTTGCTGCCTCTCCCAGTCCCCTCCCAACCTATATTTTTTATTGCTGACAGTGTATGAGAAAAACCTATTGTTATTCTTATGGTGAAACAAGCCACTTGGGGACAACCAGCTGTTTCCAGCTAGTTAAACATCTGTTTAAAACAGGTTGTTGGGTTTTTTTTAAAACCTCTTGCTACCAAGCTGATCTACGTGGAAAATGGAGGTCATCCCAGGGACGCCACACTTCAAAGACCAAGCTATTCAGTGCTTACTACCTGCATAAAAGCAAACAAGCAAGGAGGATTTCTTTTAAGAGCTGTGCTAATGATTTATTTTATGCAACATCTGTGTAGCAACACGAGCTCCCTGCAAGACAAGGCTGTGAGCTAGTACCCAGGAAGATTGTTTTAATGATGAAGCTCAACAGCCCCATATGATTAAGATGCAGTCAAATCTACCACAAAACCTACTAGCTAATATTGACACAGTATCGTAGGACAATAAAGCATTTAGAACAACAAACGTGACAAGGGATGTCACGGCAAAATAATGGCATTTTCCATCTCAAGTGATGATATCTGTGCAGTTGGGAAGATAATCCTAACAAATTAGCCTAATAAAAGCTACAGTTGTACTAGTGATTTTAACATCCATTTATGTCAGAATACACCCTGAATGGAATGGAAAATAATAGTGCTGAGGACAACTATTTGCAACATACAGTTACCCTATTACATGGTAATGGTGAATTTCGATTTCACGGCTATAAGAAGAATGCTTGTTTCAATAGATTCAGTAAATTCCTACTGAGCAGCTGATCCTTCCACACATACTCAGGCAACTTTTTCTGCTGTGATTTCTCTCTGCCCCTTTGCCATCACCCAAGCAAGGGTCACAAAACATTCAACTAAAAAAATACAGCATTTATTTTGCAGGTAGGTGGCTTGGGAGACAAGTAGGAGTATTAGGTAAGACAGAGAATAGAGAAGCTTCTTCTCAGCATGCAAGTGAACACATCTCTGGTGACTACTAATAGGGCTGGACAAAATATTGGTTACAGAAGAAACTGATCATCAACATTTGCCTGGCTCTGAGTTCATGAAAAGTTTGTGCAAGTGGAACAGTTCTATGCAACTGACTTATGACATTTTGTTCATCATGTGAACAGAATGTGAGATAAAAGTGACTGAACAATTTGTGACCAATTTAACCCCTGCTAACAGCATGGCTGGTACCTGCCTCAGGTAAAAAGGTATCGGAGTCATTTGCCACTAAGGGGTGTGTGTGTGTGTGTGAGAGAGAGTGTGGGTGGATGCCACATTATGTTAATGTAGGTTACAATTTTTGTGGCGCTTTTTTGAATTTTGAACTGGGCTGCTTGCAATGAGTCCAATAAGTCACATGGTATTAGTCCTGGCTCCTTGATTACCTGAGGGTGAATAGAAGCTATTTAAGACTCATTCACTTGGAGCAGCTGTAATTTGGATATTCCTCCCTAATGCTTTGTTGGGAAAAGAGTCTCATCATTTGAGGTGGACTACAGCTCTGTCCAGTGGCCTCCCAAAGACACGGGAAGGAGCGTGGTCCACCCACTAAACTCCAAGGGGGAGATGAGTCTCGCGCCAGCCCTGGAAGAGCTATGCAGGAACTTCTGGCCTGATAGAGTCTTCTGTCGATGGAGATATTATAGTTACATGTCCAAACTCAGCACCTTTTTTGGTTAGTGTATCATTAACCATTATATGATTTGACATTTTTACATGTTGTTTGGCCATGGTGAGGAACTAGAAATTTGAGGACAGAAAATCACATGAAATCAACTGGCAAAAAAAATTTTAAAAAAATCAGTTTTGCCTTGCCTTTATTGCTAGTGAGAGCTTGGTGTGTCTGCTCCCGTACATGAAAACAGAAGGTGAACACATAGGTGATAGTGCCAAATAACTTAGATATTCTCTTCAAACTAATATAGGGCCTGATGTAAAACCCGTTTAATTCAATTTGTTTGGAATGCAGCTAATTGAGTTGGACCCCCACATGGTAGTCTACACTCCTCTGGACTCTTTAGAACAGTTTCAGTCATATTTATGATTCATGACATATGTAAAATTATTTTTAGAGACTCTGAAAGTCTGCAAAATTATTGAAGTTTCCATCTGAATGGCATTCCATACCCCAAGCTCAGTGGGCCAAACAACAATTCATTGCCACGTTTCAAACCATTGGTGAAGAAAAGAGAGGTCAATGGAAGCATTCCAAAAGGCGATGAAAAAGTTAAAAAAAAAAATCCAGAATAAATCAGCCAACTTTTAAATTACAATCAATGGGTTAACTGAATGAGTTTTGAGTAATGAAGCACAAACTAACTGGTTCCCACATTCTAAATTCCTGGCACATGAGGAGAGATGAGAATTTAAAGGTATCAGATTGGAAAAAAAGTTTTATCAAGGGAAGGCCACACAGAGGATTCTCCTATCCAAGGTAATAAAAGTTCTCTGATAACAAGATACTGGAAGACAGATGAGCCAGTCTTTCACGGCTTTGTAAATTATGAACAACACAGGGGAATAAAATGAACATTGTACTTAGAGAAGCAACAGAAATACGAGATACTTAATTCTGATTGGAATTCTCAATTTCATGTGCCTAATACTTAGAAGATGTTAATGTAATAACATGTTACATGTTCTCATGCTGAAGGATTGAGAAGAACTTGCCTTACAATTTCCACTGGCAGGAGGAGGAGATGTGGGGATAGTACCATTATCAGTCAGTCAGTCATTTATTCAAAACACTGCAGTCAAAACTAAAGATTGAAAGGAGTCAGAAAAGGGCACACAAACACTTGAATCAACTTGTAAGGTTTTAAAGAAATCAAATGAAAGTGACAGTACGTGCTAGAGCAGTGGCTAATCTTATTCACAAACCCATAATCAAGATAAAACTGTTAGTGAACTCTCTCTCTCTCTCTCACCACACACAAACACCTTTAGTCAAAGAGAAAAAATTAGCATTTTTGTAATATACTAGCTTAGAATCATTACCCTGATACTACCAGGAAGCCTAAATTCAGTTGCTTATTGGCAGCAACACAAAAGATTTATTAGCCAGTTTCAACACTCACTATGAACAGATTTTCTGTTCCAGAAGGTATCAGACTGGATAGAAAGCAACTGGTCATTGTGATATATATGGAGAAGACATTCATCTGATAGCAAATTGATCCAAAAATCTAATCCACCAATATCCATAAATTTTCAGGGTAAATGCACATGCACAAATTTAAACTAGTTTTCAAATACACACAGCATTTTCACAAACAGCTTCCTGCAGCAGCACTGACTTGTTAACAGGACATTATGGATTTGTTCCATTCCTAAATAGCTTTAGTTTCAGGACCTAGGTTACATACCTTCATCCTACTCTATAGGCAACTATTGCAATTAAATGGCAGTTAAGAACAAAATAATCGTATGAATGCACTGGACCTCAGGAGGCAATCTAGGTTATGCCCCTTTGCTGAGCAGGATTAAGTACCCCTAAAATTATTCCCACTAAGTGTTTATCTAACCTGTTCTTTAAAAATTCCAGTGACAGAGACCACTCTGGAAGCCTATTCCAGAGGTTAACTACCCTTATCATTGGAAAGTTGTTTCTAATATCTAACCTAAATCTCCTTTGCTTCAGATTAAGCCCATTAATTCTTGTCCTACCTCCCGCGGATATGGAAAACAATTGATCACCGTCCTCTTTATAAGCAGCCCATAACATATCTGAACACTTATTAGTCCCCCCTCAGTTGTCTTTTCTCAAGTCTAAACATACCCAAGTGTTTGGGGGTTTTTTTGTTTGTTTTTTTTAAATCTTTTCCTCACAAGTCAGGTGTCCAAAACCTTTTATTATTTTTTTCTCTCTCCTCTGGACTCCCTCCACTTTGTTTGTATTTTTCTTAAAGCGTGGTACCCAGAACTGAACACAGTCCTCCAGCTCAGGCCTCAAACTAGTGCTGAGCACAGCAGCATAATTACCTGCTGTGTCTTATATCCGACACTCCTGTTAATACATCCACAATATTAGACTTTTTTGCAATTGCATCACGTGGTTGACTCATACTCAATTTACTATCCACTATAGTCACCAAATCCTTTTCAGCAATACTGCTGCCTAGCCATTTATTTCCCATTTTGTATTTAAGAATTTGATTTTTCCTTTCTTTGCACTTATCTTTATTGAATTTCATCCTGTTGATGTCAGAGCACTTCTCCAATTTGTCACGGCCGTTTTAAATTCTAATCCTTTCTGCCAAAATGCCTGCTACCCGTCCTACCTTGGTGTAATTCACAAATTGTATAAGCACACTCTTCACTCTGTTATCTAAGTTATTAATGAAAATTTTGACTACTACCAGACACAGGACAGATCTCTGGGGGACCCCACTAGATACATCCTCCCAGTTTGACAGCAAACCATTGATAATTATTGCACTCTGAATAACATCTTTCAACTAGTTATGTACCCATTGTATAGCAATTTCACCTAGATCATATTTCCCTAGTTTGATTATAAGACATGTGGGAAAGTGTCAAAATCAAGGTATATCATGTCTACTGACTAGGCCAGTAACCCAGTCAAAGAGGGAAATTAGGTTTGTTTAGCATGACTTGTTCTTGAACAGTAGAGATAAGTGGACAACAATTTCATCCGTTAGTTCATGTATCAGGTAGAGATGGACCTGAACAAATCCTCTTTTGTCCAAACACTTTCAGTCTCCATAATGGGATGAGCCAAACCCCTGAGCTGCGCCCATCTCCAGTACCCAAGTATCTTACAGCAACCTATGTTATGCCATTACACACATGAACTAAAAGCTGATAGTTTGTTTAATCCAAACAAATTGTAGTTTTCAATTTAATTATTATTAACCAGGTTTGACTGCATAGAAAAGCAAATTAGAGACATTTAACGAATGGACAGGATTTCCCTGCCTCTTGCCCAAGAGATGGACATTCTAAGGACTTAACCACTCCAGGACAACAAGTGTCACAAACTTTAAACCAACTCCAGAGGGCTTAAGACCATCAATAGATTTCTTGAAAAGACTTGGTTACCTCATCAATCTGCTATTCTGACTACGGCCTTCACTGACAGAATGACATCGTATTCTCCCCCCTCCCCCTGCCCCACACAGCTTCTTTTGTTCTCCTCTTTATCGTCTGCTCAGTTTATTTTCACCTTAACACCAGTATAAGTAAGGGCTCTAAAAGCTAAGCAAAGGCACTATGCTGTGCTGTATTTACTATTTTTTTTTTTTTTAATTTTGCACAGGAGAAATCAATACTTGCATTATTTGTGATATTCATTGCTAAAGAGGACATTCTGCAGAGGAGACAATTAGCCAATAGAATTTGTCAACCTACTTTAGAATGATGAAGGATTTTAGCAACATCGTTTTTCTAACGATGGACTAGAAATGGGCATTTTGCTCACGACCTGCCCCAGTTTAACAATCATGTTTTCCCATTAGCACTCTATCCCATTCCCTTGCGACTCACACGGGATCTCCCCGGTTCCAGCAAACAGAAGCTTATCTCCCCACCCCACCTGTCAGAAAGATGAGCCACATCCTTCAAGGAGGAGGAAACAGGGAAAAGCTGCTCTTTAGACTTCTTTTCCCACTATGGACAGAGCACTCTGGACAATGCCACAGAAGACTTTCTATTAGATGGAACCATTTCTGAAAACACTGTGCACCATCCCACACCATCTTAACAGATTTATCCACAAATAAGCAGCCTGAAGCTGGAAGTGTGGCAGGGAAAGGTCACATATGTTCAATGAGATACAAGGCTAGGCAAACTTTGTCCTTTCAGGCTAGTCTGATATGCATTTAAAAATGAACAGCCATTGGCGAAAAGCAGCTCACATTTTTAAGACACTAGATCCTTGCTTGAAAAATTGCATATCACCAGTTCCATTCCACATGGCAACCAAATGGAGTTATCCCAGGGCAGAATACACTAACAAAGCCAGGCAGTCACCTCGAACCTGCTTCTCTCTTTTAAATACACCAACTTGTTTATAGGACACTGAAGAAAAGGTCCCAAAACCTATGCCTATTTCCATTTAAACACACTCAGCTGTTCATTAGGCAGAAATTTGTAATTAAGGTCCTGTGGACACCAATTTAACTTTCTAGAGATATCTGCAAGTAGAACTGCTCCTTTTCTAGTTCACAGTTTCTTAAAGCCAACATAAATACTGGATCATCTGAACCCAATGATCACATTTATGACACATTTCTATAAGGCAGTGGTTCTCAACGAGCGGTCTGGGGCCCCCTGGGGGGCTGCGAGCAGGTTTCAGGGGGTCTGCCAAGCAGGACCAATGTTAGATTTGCTGGGGCCCATGGCAGAAAGCCGAAGCTCCACTGCATGGGGCTGAAGGAGAAGCCTGAGCAGCTTAGTTTCATGGTGCCCCAGGCAATTGCCCTGCTTACTACCCCCTAATGCTGGCTTTGGCTTTTATATGCATAAAACCAGTTATGGCACAGCTGGGCTGTGGAATTTTTATAGCATGTTGGGGGGGGGGGGGCCTTAGAAAGAAAAAGGTTGAGAACCCTGTTATAAAGGAATTGTGACCAGCAGTTTTTAAGGCTGCTCCTTAGCTTGCCCAATGAACCCTAGGGAAACTGACTTTAAGATTCAGAAAACCTAACACCACTGCCTCCTAATAGTCTGTTAACTACCGCACTGTTCATCTGCTGCTCTGCATGAACAGCTCTTATTAGCTACTGTAGTTTCGTTTGCTCACATAAAGATTCCCACAGACAACTCACTTTAATATGGCTTTAATAATACACAAAACAGATTAATCTATAATTGTTGGTTTTGGAAAAAGCACTTTCTTGTGTCACTCAAACCAAATGCATTTGATCATTAAAACTTGCATGATTTTTCAACCTTCAAAATGAGATTGTGCCTCAGCTGAAAGCTGATTTCATCAGAGTCAATTATGCTCCATGGCCCAGATCTGACCTGAGCTGTTGAACTGTTTTGAAACTGCAATTTTATTTTGCTTATCTTTCTGAACAATTCAAAAAAGCAGCAATCTTGTTAGTTCCTGGGTCCTGGCGGTTCTATCGGGTAAACGGGCTGTTTTGCAGGAAACTTCAGGAAAAAAAAAAGTCATAAACGTTAATTTGTTTTTCCTCCTCAAGTACACTTCAGTAAAAGGTTTTTTCATGTCCCTTGTTTCCCAAGAGGTATCATCCATCAAAATGCTAATGGGATTAATCTTTTGACCTAATCTAGATTGTGATATGTAGTCAGACTACCATTATCCACATAGATTAAATTTGGGTTCCTCAAAATCAAAGCAAACCTCTTGAACAACATATACTCTTAGCAGCCTAGCTGCGTAGGCAAGGAGATTAGAGAGACAAGGTGGATGAGGTAATATCTTTTATTGGACAGAAGTTGGTCCAATAAACATATTACCTCACCCATCTTGTTTCTCTAATATCCTGGGACCAACACAGCTACAACACTGCACAGGCAACAAGACATTATCGTGACTCCCAGCAGGCACATCCACAAAAAACATTGTTGTCAGCAAAGTCCACCCACAGCACCTTTTTTTTTTTTTTTTAAAGAAAATAGAATGTTTGCACAAGATGCATTTCTCTATAGAAATCTTGTGTGTCTATTTTTCTCTGCCTGGCACCCACACTGCAACCACATTTAGCAGTAAATTAAAGGGCTGAGGCCTGCCTTATGCCATACATGTAACGTTCGTTCTACTTTCCTTTTTTACTTTGGATTTCTGGATCCTCTAACAAGTAGTTATCAAGCCCATTTGTCCAAAAAGTAAAGTGCTCATTTAAGCACTTAAAAACCACCTAGAACATATTTCAGGCCCAGCCTAAGTTTTTTATCCTTAAAAGGCCTCTCTGCTCTGCAACTTAACCATGGGCCCACCCCCGAATCAGTATGTGTGTGAAGGCTCTTTGCATCTTCCAGGAGTGCTGAGTATCTTGCATGATTAGACCCAGATCAAAGAGAGGCAACCTGTGTCTATATATAAACCAGTATACAGACTGAGGCCAATATGTCAGTTCATAAACAACTCATTGCTCATAAAGCACTTGATTCCTAGTTAAAAATTTAAGTGTTTAACTATGTACAACATCAACCTAATCTTATATGGTGCTTCAATAGTTCTCAAGGGTGCTTCACAAGGGAGGTCAGTAGCAGTATCCCCATTTTACAGATGGGGAAACTGGGGCACAGAGAGGAGATGTGACTTGCTCAGGTCACGCAGCAGGTCAATGGTAAAGCTGGCAATAGAATCCAGGTATTCTGAGTCTCAATTTGGTGCTCTGTCCACTAGGCCACATAGCTCACCCACACTGCACGTATAGTTTATACTGTGGATAGGGAGGCAAACATTTTTTTTTTTTAATTCATTTTCCTTACCTTTTTTTCCCTTTTTAAATAAAGAAGATGAGAAAAATGCTTGTGTGTATTATTTTTTTTTTCATTTAGACCTACTTAGATCTTGGCAGTCAGATCTCATTTAGGTGAGTGGAGCTCACGGAAGAGTTTTCTGCAGGGCACAGTTAACAGGGCAGCACTGCATCAGTTTGCATGGGAAAGGCTGTATCTTTGCAATGGAGACACAAACATTTTTATTTTAAATGAAAGCTTGAGATTTGCAAAATATGGAAGTATGCAGTAAAAATCACAGGAGATCCCCAAATTATTCCCTAAATTACCGCTGAAAAGGAGGAGTACTATGCACCAATGTTTGGGAAGAGATTTCACTTCTCCCAACAGCTGAAATACACACCACAATGCCGAAGAAAACCAGAGCACAATCCATCAAAATCTCCCTCTGGACCTCCAGTCTCTGGATGCCCTGAAAAGCTACAGGGGCTGCTGACTGCAGCAGGCAAAATTACCATTATCAGGGGAAGGTCAACCAGCAGTGGATGACACAAAACTCCCAAAAGACCTAAAATAATGTGAACTAATAGTGAACTGTAAAGCTGACAGTGAAAAGCGGATTACGAGGAAAGTGAAGAAGGGAAGAGGAGAGCTCTTGTAAATAACCTCCTATGTCTCCTGCTCTACCCAACACCCTATGCTTGTGTCTATTGCAGAGAAAGTGCAAAACTGAGAGTGAATCCCATGTTTTGTCCCTGGATGGAGGCACTTTCACCCAACTCTAGGCTTAATTTGCCCCCATTATCTCCCATGGCCAGTTTAATCAATTGAAACCTACGTAAGAACAGCCATACAGGATCAGACCAAAGGTCCATTTAGCCCAGAATCCTGTCTTCCAGCAGTGACCAATGCCAGGTGCCCCAGTGGGAATGAGCAGAACAGGTAATCATCAAGTGATCCATCCTGTTGCCCATTCCCAGCTTCTGGCAAACATATGCTAGGGGCTGGAAATGAGCAACAGGGAATGGATTACCTGCTCTGTTCATTCCATTTGGGACACCTGGCATTGGCCATGGTCAGAAAACAGGATATTGGGCTAGACAGACCTTTGGTCCAACCCAGTATGGCCATTATGTAGGTTTCTATTGATTAAACTGGCCACAGGCGATAATGGGGGCAGATTAAGCCTAGGGTTGGGTGAAAGTGCCTCCATCCAGTGAAAAAACATGGGATCCATTCACAAAACGAGTAGTCGAGTATTGTACATGGGAAGAGAAGCAGCACACTGACATGCATCTATTATTTCAACTGAGCAAAAGGTATAAGCACTGTATCTTGCTCATTTTGCAAGTCCCTTTTGAAATCCCCACCTCCTGCTTTCCTTATTTTCAAGAGCAATACCCAGATTAGTGCATTACCTTTTGCTGCTTCGGACCGCTTGGGCAAATCAAGTGTATCGAAGTTCCTGTCCAGATCTCCATTTTTCTTTCCTGTACATAAAATAGGACAATAAATGACAAAGGGTTTCAGTGGATGGATAGAACAGTTACTGTACTGTGCATCTACAGTAAGAAAGGTGCTAACAGGACCAGAATATCGCCTTTATTTGTACATATTCAGCCTTCAATCCGCACGTGTAGCCATTGTGTCTGTATAAGCAATTTAGGTACAAAACTGAACACCTCCTGGCTTGATTTATAAAGGTTCTGACTATCTGCAGTTCCCTTCAATTCAGTGAGTCTTGTGGGTGGCTCAGCTCCTCTGAAATTCAGGCCATTTAGCTGCATTGTCAAGTTATTTTCCTCACTCATAAATCCAGTGTATTGTGCCCTTATAAACAATGTAGACAAAAATTCTTGCCTCGTATCTTCCAGCTGCACGAGGCTTTTTGTCTGTTTTTTAGTAGAAGATACATCTTGACTATTAGATTCACTGTGAACTGCTATATATTAGAACAAGAATGAGATGCAGAGAGAAACAGAATGGGCCCCCTTTTTAGTGCTATTCGCTTAAATGGTTCTGCAGGAAGGCCTGGATTTAATATATCGCAAAGAAGATGGCAAATAAACTTAAACTGTCCTTCAATCAACGCAATGTAATTTTGGCTGCTTATTAGTAACCAAGGGAAATGATTTTGTGCTTTAAACACTTAGCTAAGGGACATGGTCAGATTCATACCATTAGCTTAACTTTAATTTAAAGGAAGTTTAATTTAGCAGAAGGTAGCACACTGGATATTTTGACAAAACCCATGTAAAAATGGGCTTCCTGGTGCAGGCATGAATTCAGGCTTTGAATTCAGGGCTCTGAAAATAGAACTTAAGAATGGCCATACAGGGTCAGACCAGTGGTCCATGTAGCACAGTATCCTGTCTTCCGACTGTGGCTAGTGACAAGTGCTTCAGAGGAAATAAACAGAACAGGGAAATTATCAATGATCCATCCCCCCTATCATCCAGTCCCAGCCTCTGGCAATCAGAAGCTTAGAACACTCAGAATAGCTATTGATGGATCTATCTTTCATGAACTTACCAGATTCTTTTTTGAACCCAGCTACAGTTTTGACCTTCACAACATCCCCTGGCAATGAGTTCCACAAGCTGATTGTGTGTTATGTGAAGAAGTACTTCCTTGTGTTTATTTTAAACCTGCTGTCTATTAATTTCATTGAGTGACCCCTCGTTCTTGTTATTTTTCCCTTCACATAAAACATATCCTCATTCACTTTCTCCACACCATTCATAATTTTATAGATCTCTACCACATCCCCCCTTAGTCATCTCTTTCCAAGATGAACAGTCCCAGTCTTTTTAATCTCTCCTCATATGGAAGTTGTTTCATCCCCTAATCAATTTCGTTGCCCTGCTCTGTGCTTTTTCCAATTCTAATTTATCTTTTTTGAGGAGGGGATGATCAGAACTGCACACAGTAGTCAAGGTGTGGCTATACCAAGGATTTATATACAGCAGAACCTCAGAGTTATGAACTGACTGGTCAACCACACACCTCATTTGGAACCAGAAGTATGCAATCAGGCAGCAGCAGACAGACAGAGCAAGCAAGCAAGCAAATACAGTGCAGTACTGTATAAAACAAATACAGAGGAATTTTAAAAAAAGAAGATTTGACACGGTAAGGAAACAGTTTCCGTGCTTGTGTCATTTTAATTAAGATAGTTAAAAGCAGGATTTTTCTTCTGCATAGTGAAGTTTCAAACCTGTATTAAGTCAATGTTCAGTTGTAAACTTTTGAAAGAACCATAACATTTCAGTCAGTTAAAAACCACTCCATTCCTGAGGTGTTTGTAACTCAGAGGTTCCATTACAGGGTATTATAATATTTGTCTTATTATCTATCCCTTTCACAATGGCTCCTAACATTGCTAGCTTTTTTGACTGCCACTGCACATTGAGCAGCTCTTTTCAGAGAACTATCCACAATGACTCCAAGAGCTCTTTCTTGAGTGGTAACAGCTAATTTAGACTCTATCATTCTGTATGTATAGTTGCAATTATGTTTTCCACCGTGCATTACTTTGTATTTATCAGCACTGAATTTTATCTGCCATTTTGTTGCCTAATCACCTAGTTTTGTTAGATCTCTTGGCAACTCTTCACAGTTTGCTTTGGGATTAACTGTCTTAAGTAATTCTGTATCATCTGCAGATTTTGCCACCTGACTGTTTACCCCTTTTTCCAGACAATTTATAAATACGTTGAACAGCACTGGTCCCAGTATAGATCCCTGGCGGACACAACTATTTACCTCTCTGCGTTCTGAAAACTGACCATCTATTTCGTTTCCTGTCTTTTAACCAGTTACTGATCCATGAGAAGACCTTCCTTCTTATCCCATGGCTGCTTACTTTGCTTAAGAGCCTTCAGTGAGGGATCTTGTCAAAGGCTTTCAGAAAGTCCAAGTACATATGTGTACTGGATCAGCTTTGTCCACATTTGTTGACTTCTCCAAAGGATTCTAATAGATTGGAGAGGCATGATTTTCCTTTACAAAAGCTGTGTTGACTCTTCCCCAATATATTGCATTCTTCTGTGGGTCTGACAATTCTGTTCTTTTTTATAGTTTCAACCACTTTACCTGGTACAGATAGGCCAGTAGTAAGCACATAATAGCCAGGGTCACCTCTGGAGCCTTTAAAATTGGCATCACATTAGCTATCCTCTAGACATCTGGTACAGAAACTGATTTAGGCAATTGGTTATGTACCACTGTTAATAGTTCTGCAGTTTCATATCTGAATTCCTTCAGAACTCTTGACTGAATACCATCTGGTCCCAGTGACTTAGTATTGTTTAGTTTATCAATTTGTTCCAAAAATAGCAAAGTGGGGAAGGATGGTTTAATTTTCACCATTTTTCTCCTACTAAGAGGGAGGGAGGAAACAGTCTGCTCTGGGGCAACCAACCTTGATATTGTGTTGACTTCAGGGCTCCTTACCATCAGAAAAGCATTGACAGATTGGAGAGAGAGAGAGACTTTAAAGGAAGAGCAAAAGGCTGGTGGACTTATGAGGAAATATTACAATATTTACAGTTTAGCTCTGGTTGACAACTAAGTGTGGGGACAATTGCATAATTACTTTTCACAATGCATAATCATCAAGACGGGAAAGGAATTATTTAGGATGGTACAAAGCAGTTTAACTAGGAGCAATGGGATGAAGCTTGGAACACCACAATTTAAGCAAGCTAGCAGTGCATCTACTGGACTGCAGAATAATCTCCCACATGAAAGGTTGAAAGCTGCATCACTTGAGACATTTAAAAATATACAGGACAAAGCACTTGAAAATACAGTGTAGTGAGCAACCTGGCTGTGTGGTAGGACTTGGTCATGAGATGGGAAAGACCTACAAGTCTGAAATGCAAGAAGCATCACTAGCTTGTAAATATTTTTGGCTCCAAAATAAACTAACAGCTCTCAAACCATTTAGGGTCTGTTTCACCTTCCACTGGAGTCAGTGGGAGCCCTTCAATTTACTTCAGTGTAACTGGACCAGTCCCTTAAAAAACAAACAAACATTTACCACATGACAATTGCCGACCAAATTCATCTTGACGGACTACGGTTTGCCCCTACACCATTGCATAGGGCTATCCCTTTTGTTCTGTATCAGACACTGGAAACATGCATCTAAAGCTTTGTTGGTTTGAAAAGTACGTCTTCTTAGTTGTACCAGACCATAAAGTCCCGTTTTCTTATCTGCCAGAAGTTCATACCACCACATTTTGTTCCATTCCTTTTGAAAAATCTCTTTTCTAAAATGAGGGATGGAAATTAGTGATAGCCGTAAACCCTCACTCCAATTCTTCGGCCATGTAAAAACTCAGTCTTATGTTGCTTGGGGAGCTACTGACACACAAAGGAAGACAAAATGTCAGGCATTATGATAGGATGCTACTTTTTATGGTGACAGTTGAACTTGGCTGTTCAGCTGAAAACCCTGCTCTGGTTGTCACTGCTCGGAGCTAAGAAAAATCCCACGACAGAGGGAAAAAGGGACAATGATGGGAGGGTGGCTTCAAATTATAGTGTTGGGAAAAGAAAAGCTCTAACTGAAGACAGAGGAACTTGCCTCCATTTTATCTACAGAATTTAGTTTAGGTAATAATTTTACCACAGGCCATTAAGTTTTGTGTTCCTGTCACTGGCAAGTTTCAAACTCAGGGCAGTTTTACTCTGAAAATAAGCTTGTTAAAAGTGGCACCTTCCTGAATAGATCTGTTCAAAGCCCTATCTATTTACTTTAAAATACAGTTTGGTTTTGTTAGCCCTGCTGAGTTAGCGTGGTAAGAAAATGAGCTCAATTCTTCTCCTTGTGCATCATCAATCGAATTGTTAATTAAATTCAAACAAGATACTCTTGTGCATAATCTCTGAAGACCCAGTTTACGCAGGTGGCACAGAGCCCATTTTAGGCTGCAGAGTGCAACTGCCTATTAAACAGTATTTCACACAGCAAAAGCATTCTACCTGTCCTCTGTGATACTCATTGACTGCCATTCAATTTCTGGGCAAGGCATAGGTGCTGGCTTTCACCTACGAAGCCCTCAGTGGTTTGCCTCGTGGCCACATGAGAAACAGCTTCTCTTCTCATGTAATAGGACAGCAGTTGTAATTAGCTGGCAGTTTAAAAGGAAAGCATTATTTTCTCAGTGAGGAGAGTCCTCAGTGAGTACTTTTCCGTGCTGGTCCACCAAGTACCAGGGTTGGGAAATTGCAGATCATGTTGCAAGGCATCTAAATTCTCAGGGTTTTTCCTGTGGGAGGAGCGGATTAGGAAGGAGAAATCTGTGATGCAGGGGAGGAGCACAGAGAAGTCTGTGTGAGAATGGGAAGGTCCATACAACTATGGCTTTTTTTGAACCATTGAGCTGTATTGGTTTAAATTGGTTTCGGCAGCACCAACATGAGAGGATGGGCACTTGTAAAAATGGAATAAATTTACCAATTTTAAAATCCATTCATAATTTTATCATAATTGCAAAATTGAGTGACATGAATCTCTTCCCCAACTGATGTCACGCAAAACTTACAATGTAAGATCAGCCCTGTCCTACGAAAGTTCAGTCCTAAGCCCCTGACAAATTCAGCCATTCCTGCAGTGACAGTCATGGAGCATAGTGATTCTTGATTCCACTGGCAGATGACACCAATACGTTTTAAAGTGCAAAGTTTCTGCTTACACATTTTTTTCCCCCCTTTCTACCCCTGGCACGCAGAAGAAGATATTGTCAGATCTGAAACCCCGCTCAGAACCTCACCAAAAGACAGACAGCTTTTAATACAGCTGCTGAGAGGCCTGTTTTATGGGGCTGGCACAGTGTTTTGGTGTGGGAGAGCAGCCTGGCAGGAAAGGTGCTTGTGTAATATATGATTATAATTCGTGTAAACCGTGAAATTAAAGGGTCTTCCTTCACATAAGGACTTATCAAAAACATTATACTGGGTCAAATGCTTTCTAAAAAGTTGGTGAGGACTTCCGGATGTTACCCTGTGTTATTTACGACTAGTATTTCAGTGTTCTTCCTACAACAGTTCTATGCTTCCCTGAAAAAGCCCAAAGGATATCCCATGTCCCCCTTCCATTTTACACCACACTTCCATCAAGGAAAAATCCCCAGCTAGCATCTTTCTGGGCGAGAAGAACTGAAAGGGAAAGAGCCCCATAAGGGCCAGCTAATAACATGCTGCTAATTGATCAGCTAGAAAAATGCCCAGTTAAGTGACATGAGGCATTTGCTCCTCCCAGGGGCTGAGTTCCACCTTCGCAACACTCCTGTTCCAGGGAAGCCAGAAAGGGAGGCTCCCTAATGACACTGCAGACCACCACTGGCTTTTCACCTTGGCCCTCTTCAGCCCATTGCGCCAGCAGCAACTATCACTCGTCATCACCTGAAACCCATTCCATTCCAGCAGCCACCATCAAATCAATGACAACAAACAGAACAGCACTTTTCATCTTCAAGCCACTGTATGAAGTGACGAAGCCTCAAAACTACCAGGTGAGGGAGGGAAACATTATCCTCATTCTGCAGAGAGGGAAACAGATGCTCAGGTAGGTTAAGTGATTTGCCTAGGATGACAAATGGAGTTAGTAAAGCGCTGGGATTAGAACAGGGATTTCTGGCGCCCACTCACACATTCAGACCACTAGCCTACATCTTTCACTAGGCTTGGTGAGAAAAATTTGGCCATATGCATTTACCTGATCTCTTACCACATGAATATAGGGCCAAATTCCCACGTGAATTCCATGCACTTAGTGGCTTGCACTTTGGATGAATATGGCCCTGTATTCTTTACTGAGTGTGACCCCTTCCAAATAGCACCAACAAGACTGGAAATAGCCCCTTCATCAGATGGGCACTTTGTGTGCACCTAAGAGATCTCCAAGTGACAGCAGCAGAAATGAGCATCAGGGAAACACAGAGCTAACCCCTGTATTGCAGTGTTGGGTCAGTGAGGCCACTGTGCCACCTCTAATCCTTGCATGTAAAAGGAGAAAGGAAGGAGATTATGGCAATGTTGGAAAGAGTGTACTGGAAGGACTCACCTTGATTGAACCACTCCTCTAATTACCAGAAAAGCAGTAAAGGAAAAACAAAAGTTTACAGGAAAGAAGAAGATACAAAGGAACAATCACAAAGAGGCAGAATTTCACAGCACAGAATCAAACCTGAAATTTACAGGGCTCCCCTAACTCTCACTAATAAGAACACTTTCCCCTTCCCTGTTGTTCCTGCTGAAAGCGTGTTTTTACCCCTGAAGATTCCTTTTTAGTTATTTCCAAAAATGCTGAAGGTAGTGGGGGAAAGGAGGCAGACTAGCCCTCTGCAGAGGTGTTTGAAATGCTATGATCAATGACCATGAAATAAAATAATAAAACATCACAAGACTTAGAAAGAAAGAATCTATTTTCAAGTGCTAGACTGAGAAGAGTAAGGAATTTTTAGTCTAGATTTTCATAGAAATTTACAAGTAAGAGAAGGGTTATTTTATTCATGATTTTAAAAGCAGACTTACTAATGGATTTTTTTTTTTTTTTAAATACTAAGCCTGCTTGTCCCTCTCAACCCTTCTGATCTGCACATCACCAGCTGGGAGCTCTGCATTGCTACTAGTCAATTCCATCCTAGAAAATAGCATGAATTTTTACAGCTGAGAGCTGCATAGGGAAAAGGACTAAAACATGCTTCGGAAAAATAATTGGGATTTTCTCTGAACATTGTGAGCCAAAATTGAGAGGCCACCAAGTATCTGCATCTCTCACTCAAGTCAATGGCAGTTTGTCCTCAGTGTCCCTCATGATTTTGGCTGCAACTTTCCCCAAAACACAACCCCAAAATTTTTGGCTGATAAATTCAGAAACCATATACAGACAGAGAACATATATAGGGCTGGGTCCTATGGGAAGTGGACCGACACTGACATACAAGAGCAGTGCAGTCATTTAGAAGTCCTCAGGCTCTTCACTCATCAGGATGAAAATCATTAGATCTCAGCAATCATGCTCACTCTCTACACAGGGAATCTATTTCACCCATCAGATGTATTTTTTTCACATGCTTCCACCCCAGTGGCATTGCTCTCAAGTGGCAGGATAATATAGACCCACAAAGGAAAGAGCAGATGGCTCAAGTGAGCATAAGTTAATTGTTTGTAAAGAAAATCATATTACCTTTTCTCATATACACTGTACAAGTCCTGGCCAAGCAAGTGATGTTTTCTGCCTCCTCAAAGAGTTCTTCCAATTGCTAAAAAGACCTATTTTTTTTTTTTATTTAAAATTACATTAGGTCAAGCTGAAGACAGACTGTGGTTACTGTGATACATACTACAATAACTACTGTAGTACACTGAACTAGAACAACTTGACACCAGATATTTAAGTTCAGTATATGTGGGAGGACTAAATTTTTAAACCTAGGACTGTAGGTTAGGGCCCTCAAATTTGTGCACTTAAATTAGAGCAATTTCATACCTGGCCAATTATCAGCATAAAAAAACCCAAACAGTATTTGGCTACCCATAGTAATCTGAGTACACACTAACAAAGAACTGGGTGCTCAACTTGGAAACTTTAAGAGAGAATTGTCTGCAAGTTGTATTTCCTAAACTAATGAGGAACTACAGAAGTTGAATGTCAGTATTTGAAAGGAAGATAAAAAGGAGGTTTACTGAGACTTTATTAATCCCCTCTTGAGATGCAACGTATTTGTGACACTCGTGCCCAACTGTGAGAGAACAGGTCTAAAGTGACTGACAATTAAAAGCTACTAGAATCACATTTGCAATTTAAATGAATGTAAGAGTGACGGCATTGTGCTTTTTTTAAAAAATGTGATAGATTAAAAAATATGAAACAGAACCACCATGCATGGAAATTAGCGTGTACTTGGCTTGTTTCCAGATAAATCAGCAAACGCTATGGAGCAAGATGGATGGAACTAATGCAAAACTTTCAGGGGATTTGATGCATGAGGCAACACCAGCACATGATGAGATGCTGAAAACATCAGCCTTCGCCAGCAGTGGACATGAAGGAGCTGGTCATACTTCAGTGCACATAACCATTATTGTTACACATACATATCAATGAGAGAATAGTTCCTAAAATAGTTAATAACGAACAGGGAAGATCAACACATGCCCCAATCCTGCAAACATAGAATCACAGAATTAGAAAACATGCAACTGTATAACTCTACTTAGTCCCATCGGTGCCAATGAAGTTACTTATGTTAGTAAAATTACACAAGCTTGCTTGCAAGATCAGGGGTATACACAGCAACGTGACTCCAAGAATCACTCTTATTTATGAGACCACTATGACACAAACCTTTAGCTTTCTTCCCTCCAAAGCAGCCAGCGTCTTCTTTCTTCTTCTTCTGAGAGCTTCCTGTGCTGGTAGGCTGATTTGCATCCAGCTCTTGGTACTTGTCGGCTCCTGGGACCTCTTTGTGGACGTGATATGAAAGGTTTCGCATAATGCACACACAGTTCTCCACGGACTGTCAGAAGAGATTTAAATTGGAAAAAAAAACCAAAAACAACACCCCCTCATATATCTGCAAACTTTTACATGGGGGAAGAAAATAAAAATTCTTCCTGAGGGAAGAATGAAGTTTTCAAAGTGGATTTGATCAAATAAGCCTTAATTTGAGGTTCTATTAAACCAATGTTTTAAATTTAACTCCCTTCATAAATAGCACCTATGCAAGACACAGGCTCTCTGATCAAAGACACCACCAGATCTTGTTTAAAGAATATAGATTTGACTGTAAAAGATGTACTGGGCAGTTACTATATCATCATTTTCCTTTTCTGAAACACCACCATTCCCCCCCACATCAAGAGACCCATTTAGTTGAACTTCCTCTGGCTCAACTTCAAGCTTGCATTGAAATCAATAGGAATACAAGCAGATCTTGTAGTAATAGTTAATCCTTAACAGTTCTCTGTAGGTTGCAAAGGAAAACATCAGGTGGTTTCAAAATCAACTTACAAAATGGTCTGTGATTAAGTGACAAAGCTTTCGAGTTCAGTTTGCTTCTGCAGGTCTCATACAGACTGAGACTCATTAGTTTGAAAAAAATATAAAGCTAAGACATTTTATATAACCAACAAAGCATTCAGAGTTGTAAAGTTCTACCACATTCCCTGATTTCTCAAGTACATGAAGGTTTTTGACCTTCTACCTCATAAGTTACTTTCATGTCATGGGATGTGGTAAAACCATATGGGCCACGTTGTACTCTTAGAGAGCAATCAACACTTGTTGACTTCAGTGGGAGCAGCATGAGAACAGAATTTGGCCTCGGAACAACACATACAATATTGTCTCAACAAGATTAAGTTCTCTTGGGCAGGGACTGTCTCCTTAACTAGATTTTATACAGAGCCTATCATAATGGGGCCCCCATTTTGACTTAAGGCATGAACATAAAATAACTGAAGAGTAATTATAATAAAATGCTATTGCATTTACTGTAGTATTCTCTTTCCACTTGCTTCCCCCCACAATATGCCTTGCCCGTATCAGACAAGCTAACAATGTTATCATTCTGATGATCCAATGTATGACACTAGATTATCCTTCCAGAATGTCCTTAGACAAATGCAGGCCTATTTTGCAAGAGCAAACAAACCTCAGCTTCTAGTGAAGTCAGAGCTCGACCCCTTAACTAATGCAAACTCTTAACCAAATTGTGATACACAAGATCACCTTGTTATCTGTATCCTTCTTGCCAACTGCAGACTGTAGAGCATGAAGGAGAGCGTCCACTAAGCCATCACACTCTCTTAGTCTTCTCCGAGCTTCTGCGCCATCTGAACTTACATTCCTGACAAAGAACAATGCAAAAGCAACATTTAGCACCGTAACCTTTACAATAAAAGGTCGAATCTACGCTGCTTTTTTCTACATTTTTGAGGAACCCAACACATGTGGATCAACCCTGGGAGTTTTCTGGTAATGAAAAGAGGATCCGCTGGAGAAAGTCTGACAAACCATGGAATCTTCTTTGCCTAGTGTCTGAAAAGCATGGACCACAAACCTGCAAATTATTAACTCTGAATGAAAACTGGATTAGATGGTTATAGGAAGTTTGATCAGTTCATTCTTCTGGGCTTCCATTACAGCTCAAACCTCATGTGTCACAGCTACATTCACAATACTTATCCCAGTTCTTACACAGAACAAGCCCCACCTGGTAATCCCAGGAGAGAGAGAGAGCGCGAGCGAGAGAGCGCGCATGCGCGCTCGTAGGAATTTCTCTCTTGGGTGAATGCTTCTACTTCTCCAGAGAGACAAGGTGGGTGAAGTAAAGTTGTTGTTTTTTTTTTTTACTGGACCAAGTTCTGTTGGTGAAATAGACAAGCATTTGAGTTACACAGAGCTCTTCCTCAGGTCTGGGAAAGGTACTCAGAGTGTCAGACCTAAATACAAGGTCGACCAGAGAGTTTAGCATAAGTAGTTAGCACATATTCTAATGGACCATTCAAGGTGAACTGGCCCATTAAAACTCCTTAGGTCAGAAAAAAAAAAACACAGGGTGTTAGTGGGTTACAGATTGTTGTAATAAGCCATAAATAAAGTGTCTTTATTAAGACCATGATTTTTAGTGTCCAATAATGTGAATTTAAGCTCTCAGACTCGTCATTTGAAAGCGTTGTGCAGATTTCCTTGGAGGATAAGGACTGATAGGTCAGATACAGAGTGATCACTTTGTGGAAAAAAGTGTTCACTCACAGGTCTTTTATCATTTTCCTGAGTGAGTTCATTCAAGAGTGCAGCATTGAGTGCACTGGCTAAGGGACAGCACTGTTGTGATAGGCATATGTAGGACCCATGAAACTAGAAAGGTGTATTGTGCGGGGTGTTAATCATTATAGCAATGGACATATGTTTGCAGGTTTTGCATCTCTTGGTCTGGTACCACTTTGACTTGCTGTGTCCTGGTCTGTTCAGAACATGCTTCTGGTGATGAGCTTGGAGATGCTGAGGGGTTCTTTGTCTACTTCTATATGTAGTTCTTTATGTTGGCTCAAATTTGACTCCGTTCCTGTGGAATTATGCAGCAGAAAAGATGGTTACTCACCTTTGTAACTGTTGTTCTTCGAGATGTGTTGCTCATCCCCATTCCAGTTAGGTATGCGCGCGCTGCGTGCACGTTCGTCAGAAGATTTTTACCCTAGCAACACTCGGTGGGTCGGCTGGGCGCACCCTGGAGTGGCGCCACCATGGCGCCGGATATATACCCTGCCGACCCAACTGCCCCTCAGTTCCTTCTTACTGGCTAGTCTGACAGTGGGGAAGGGGGGCGGGTTTGGAATGGATATGAGCAACACATCTCGAAGAACAACAGTTACAAAGGTGAGTAACCGTCTTTTCTTCTTCGAGTGGTTGCTCGTATCCATCCCAGTTAGGTGATTCCCAAGCCTTACCTAGGCGGTGGGGTCAGAGTGAGATGTAGCAGAATGCAAAACTGCTGAGCCAAAGGCTGCGTCATCTCCAGACTGCTGAACCAGAGCATAATGCGAAGCAAAGGTGTGGACCGAGGATCAGGTAGCTGCGCGACATATTTCCTGGATTGGTACATGGGCCAGGAAGGTAGCAGATGAAGCCTGAGCCCTAGTAGAATGTGCAGTAAGATGGCCCGAGGGAACATGTGCCAAGTCATAGCAAGTGCAGATGCATGCCATCACCCAAGAGGAGATCCTCTGGGAGGAGACAGGTAAGGCCCTTCATTTGGTCTGCCACTGCGACGAAGAGTTGGGGCAATTTACGAAAGGGCTTCGTCCGTTCGATATAAAATGTGAGCGCCCTATGGACATCTAGGGAGTGTAATTGTTGTTCCCGTCGTGAAGAGTGCGGCTTCAGGAAGAAAACTGGAAGGAAAAGGTCCTGATTGGTTTGGAAGGCCAATACTATTTTAGAGAGGAACGCTGGGTGTGGTCGCAACTCCACCTTGTCCTTGTGAAAGACTGTATACAGTGGATCCACCGTGAGCGCCCGAAGCTCGGAGACTCGTCTGGCCGATGTAATGGCTACGAGGAAAACTGTCTTCCAAGACAGGTATAGCAGCAAGCAAGTTGCCAGTGGCTCGAATGGTGGAGACATAAGTCTGTTTAAGACTAGGTTGAGGTCCCAAGTAGGGGCAGGGCGGTGTACTTGGGGGTATAGGCGCTCCAAGCCCTTGAGGATCCTGGAAACCATAGGGTGTGAAAACACGGAGCAGCCACTTTCTCCTGGGTGGAAGGTAGAAATGGCCGCCAAGTGCACCCGCAAAGATACCACTAGATCCTGTTTGAGAGACCAGAGGTAGTCCAGGATGGTGGGGATCGAGACCTCGATGGGAGTAACATTGTGTTTCGCACCAGCAGGAGAAACGCTTCCACTTGGCCAGATACGTAGACCAAGTGGAAGGTTTTCTGCTACCCAGGAGTACTTGTTGCACTGGGGTAGAGCAATGTAACTCTGACTGGGTTAACCACGCAGGAGCCATGCCGTGAGGCGAGGGGACTGCAGGTCTGGGTGGTGAAGTCTGCCGTGGTCCTGAGTTATGAGGTCTGGATGACGAGGCAGAGTGATTGGGTTGGCAATCGACAGGTCGAGCAACATGGTGTACCAGTGTTGCCTGGGCTACTCAGGGGCGATCATGATCAGGTGAGCCCTGTCCCCGTGGAGCTTTAGGAAGACCTTGTGAACCAAAGTGAATGGTGGAAAGGCGTAGAGTAGATGGCTCTTCCACAGAATCAGGAAGGCGTCCGAGATCGAAACCCTGGGAGAGACCTTGGAAGGAGCAGAACCTCTGGCATTTCCTGTTCTCGCGGGAAGCGAAGAGGTCTATGTGGGGAAATCCCCACTTCTGGAAGACAGAATGTATAATGTCCGGGCGAATCGACCACTCATGAGATAGGAAGAATCTGCTGAGTTGATCTGCCAGAGAGTTCCGGACTCCTGGGAGAAAGGATGCTACCAGGTCTATCGAGTGGGCTATGCAAAAGTCCCATAGTTGGATAGCCTCTCGACAAAGGGGGGAGGATCGTGTCCCCCCCTGCTTGTTTATGTAGTACATGGCCGTTGTGTCTGTGTTTACAGACAACACAACGGCCCTGTAGATGTTGCTGGAACGTCTGGCACGCCAGGCGGACTGCTCTTAGCTCCCGGACATTTATGTATAGCACCAGCTCCTGAGACAACCAAAGGCCTTGAGTGTGAAGATGTTCGAGGTGAGCACCCCAGAGATGATGCATCTGTCATCAGGGGCATGGAGGGCTGTGGTGGATGGAACAGCAGTCCTGCACACGCCAGGGAGGGCGTCAGCCACCAGTGGAGGGAGCCTAGGATGCTCGGGGGGGGGGAATAGTGAGGCGAGTCAAGTTTGAAGGGGACGCAGACGTAGTCTGGCGCGCTTGGTCACGAACATGCAGGCAGCCATGTGACCGAGGAGGCCGAGGCAAGTGCGAGCCGAAGTTGTCGGAAAGTTTTGAAAGCTTTGTATAAAATCAATACTATTGCTTGAAATTGGGGTTGTGGTAAACTGGCCCTTGCGAGATTGGAGTCCAGGATGGCCCCAATGAACTCTATTCTTTGTGTGGGCACTAGAGTAGATTTCTCCAGGTTGATGATTAGCCCTAGTCACATGAAGAGGTCCTTGACTACGCCCACATGATTGGTGATTTGGGCCTCGGAGGTCCCCCAAATGAGCCAATCGTCAAGGTACGGAAAGACATGCATTCGACGCCGACGGAGGTAGGCAGCAACTACAGCCATGCACTTCATAAATACCCGAGGGGCTGAAGAGAGGCCAAACAGAAGGACCGTAAACTGAAAATGCGGATGGTTGACCACAAACCGGAGGTACCATCTGTGTGGAGGGTAAATGGCAATGTGGAAATATGCGTCCTTCATGTCGAGGACGGCATATCAGTCTCCAGAATCCAAAGACGGGATAATAGTTCCCAGGGAGACCATGCGGAACTTCAACTTTTTCATGAACTTGTTCAGTCCTTGCAGGTCTAGGATAGTCCTGAGGCCTCCTTTCACCTTGGGGATTAGGAAATGGCAGGAATAGAACCCCTTGCCCCTTAAGTCCTCTGGTACCTCCTCTATAACTCCTATGACAAGGACCGTCTGTATTTCTTGCAAGAGGAATTGCTCAGGAGAGGGGTCCCTGAAGAGGGACGAGGAGGGGGGGGGGTTGGAACGGAGGGAGTGAAAAACTGGAGGTGGTATCCGAATTCTACCGTGCGTAGGATCCAACGATCCAAGGTTAATTGGGTCCACGCAGGGAGGAAAGGGGAAAGGCATTTGTAAAACTGAAAAAGTCTCCTGGGAGACAACTGGTATACCGTCCTCAGGCGCACCTTCAAAAGTTCGGTTTGGATCCAGTCGTTCGCTTGGAGGGACTGTTATTGTGACCCTCTTGGGGTCCAGACTGCCGTCTGCAGTTGCCTCGACCTCGCCTCCTGCCAAAGTCCTGTCTTGGTCTAGGCAGGGGGTAAGGGTGTTGAGGTTGGGTGCGGAAGGATCTTCGTTAAGTCTGTGGTGTATGCATCCCGAGCGAATGCATAATCACCCGATTGTCTTTCAGACTCTGTAGCCTAGGGTTCGTCTTCTCGGAGAATAGACCCTGGCCATTGAATGACAAGTCTTGGATAGTGTGCTGAAGTTTAGGTGTCAGGCCTGACACCTGGAGCCATGATATACGCCTCATGGCGATTCCAGAGGCCACAGTTCTGGCTGCCAAATAGGCAGCGTCCAGCGAGGCCTGGAGAGAGGTTCTCGCCACCTTCTTTCCTTCCTCCAATAGTGCCTTAAATTCTTGGTGGGAGTCTTGTGGGACCAGCTCTATGAATTTTCCTACCGCTTCCCAGGTGTTGTAATTATACCTGCTAAGTACAGCTTGCTGGTTCACTACCCTGAGTTGGAGGCCCCCCGCGGAGTAGATTTTACGGCCCAACAAATCCATATGCCTAGCCTCCTTGGATTTTGGGGCAGGGGCTTGCTGGCCATGGCGCTCCCATTCATTTACAGATTGTACGACCAGTGAGCAGGGAGGAGGGTGCACGTATAAGTACTCATACCCCTTAGAGGGCACCATGTACTTCCTTTCCACTCCTCTGGCCATGGGTGGAATAGATGCAGGGGATTGCCAGATGGTATCTGCCTTAGCTTGAATCGACCGAATGAATGGTAAGGCCACTCGAGTTGGTGCATCCGCCGACAATACATCTACCACGGGGTCCTCCTCCACCTGCAGGTTTATATTCGAGGCAAAGCGCCTCAAGAGGTCTTGGTGTGCCCTGAGGTCAATTGGAGGCGGGCCCAATGAGGATGTCCCCGCTACCGCTTCATCCAGGGAAGAGGAAGACAAGAGGCCTGGGACGAGTGGGTCCTGTATGGTCTCCTGATCGTGGGGGACGTCAGGGACCTGTGGGACCTGAGGGTCCAGAGCAAGGGTGGAAGCTTCCTCCGTACCCGCAGGAGGGGGGCAGCTGACAGTGGCCTCTGGCACCCGGTGCTCCAATGGAACAGAGCGTGATGTCACTCCAGGTCCACCTTGGGCTTGGTGATATGCCCAAGGTGTCCAGAAGGACCACTGGTGAGGTCTCTGGTCTGGGCCGTGGGTCTCTTGGAAGACTCGGCTGTGTGTATCTGAATCATGGTCGTGTGCGTAGGAGGCACTGTCCGCGTGTGATGATACCGATGTATGGCGAGACAGCCACGGAGGAGCTGAAACCATTTGGGAAGGGTCTCTGCGTCTGGTTGATCCGTCTCCATGCGGCACCGGAGAATGGTACCAGGTGCCATACCGGTACCGGGAATGAGACCGAGACCTGCGACCGGAGCAGTGCCGGGAGGTCAACCGGGACCTCGGAGCTCTATGTCGAGAGTGACTGCGAGAAGCGCAGTGCCATGAACGATTCCGGGAGCTGAATCAGTGCTGAGAGTATCGGGTTGGTGAGCACGATCTCAAATGGTGCCGCGAATACAACCGGTACAGAGATGGAGAGCGATACCGGGACTGCAAGCGGCGTCGGGACCGGGATCGGTGACGGGACCGAGTGCGCCAGTGGGACCTCGATCGTGACGGGTGCCTTTCAGCGGTGCCAAGCGAGGATGATCTCATGAGGGGAGGCTTGCCCACTGATTGGATAACCCGCACTGGCGGTGCTGGGGATTGAGGTAGCGCAGGCTCTGTCAGGGCAATCAGCTCCCTTCCCATAGAGAATGTTCCATGCCGGAGACAATAAGCTCAACCATGGCGCATGCCGGGGAGCTGTCAGGTACCGGACTCGACGGCTCTTGTGAGGCCAGAATCAACGGTGCCGAAGTTGTCGGTGCCGGGCGGTCCAACATAGGTGGGTGCTCTGACAGCAACGTAGGCACAGGAGTCGCAGGAGTCTTGTGCCTCTTGACCCGCGGGGAGAGAGAGCGGTGCCAGGCAGGCTTCTGGGCCGGCGATGGTTGGTGCCGAGGGGTCTTCGCGGTGCCAGCGCGCTCCGGTGCTGAAGATGCACTTGTCCCCGGTGCAGACTGTCCGGCGCTCGGTGGCGAGGGCGGAGGAGTAAGGGCTGCCTCCATCAGGAGCTGTTTGAGACGAAAGTCCCGCTCCTTTTTTGTCCGCGGCTTGAAAGCCTTGCAGATGCCGCACTTGTCTGCGAGGTGGGATTCCCCCAGGCACTTAAAGCAGGAGTCGTGAGGATCTCCTGTCGGCATCAGCTTGCAACAAACTGAGCACTGTTTGAAACCCGGTGAACCGGTCATGGGGCCTGGCACCAGGTGAGGGGAAAGGGCTAATCCCCAACCCCGCTTAACTGTATACAATAACTATGTTAAAGAACTAATAAAACTAAGTACAAATATAGAAAATTGAACTATATACACAATAACGATGAAAGAACTACGAGAAGCTAGGGAGGTGGAGACCAGCTAAGCCGTGCTCCACTGTTCCAACGACTGACATGGGCAGTAAAAAGGAACTGAGGGGTGGTTGGGTCAGCAGGGGTATATATCCGGCACCATGGCAGTGCCTCTCCAGGGGGCGCCCAGCCGACCCACCGAGTGTTGCTAGGGTAAAAATCTTCCGATGAACGTGCACGCAGCGCGCGCACACCTAACTGGAATAGATATGAGCAATCACTCAAAGAAGAACGTCTCATACAGCAGGGTATCCAACTGGTCTCTTTGTGTCAAGTTTTTAGGCAGGGCGAACTTCACACAACCTCCCTCGTATCTCACTCTTCACTATTAGTCATTAATTTGCACCAATCACAAGATGGCGAAACAGCTTCGTGGCCTATATCAATGATTTTGCTTCAGAGGTGTCTCTTCCACTGAGAAATCTCCAGCAAATTAATATCTTCCAAATCCACCACAGTCTGAAAGTATTAAGAACCTAACTGGTACTGTTCTGCTGCCTCAGGCCTGCCCGCACCTCCACAAACCATTTTTAAGGGTTAGGTTTAAGAATAGATGCAAAGCACTAGCCATTGTTAAGATGGCCAGCAACCCTGGAATCTTACAGCTTCAGAGGGGAAAGTTGGGTTATGGAAGCGAGCAGATGCCACTGAGAAAAAAGTTGCAACTTTGGCCTAGCTGTGATGCAAAGTCAAGGAGAAATAATGTTTCTGTCATGAGGGAGAAAAAAAAAAAAAAAAAAGCAAAACGACATACCGTTTGTTTCCTTTATAGGCCCATCTCCCAGAACCTGAGAAGCAGAAAGAGGACAAGGGAGAACCTTCTGATGGAGATGCATCGGGACTTTGACAAAAGACCAGGCCTCCTCTCTGGGCTACAGAGGAAGGCACTAGAGCAGGAATGGCAATTCCAGGCTGCAGCTGAGAGGATGCTGGAGAGGGAGGAGGTGGTGGCTGAACACATTGCCCATGAGAGAGCAGAACCACCAGTAGCAAAGTGAGCAGCAGCAGCACCAGATGGACATGTTCAAACACATGCTGGGTATTATGGCCAGCAGGTGCGTGAACAGCCAGGTCCTGGCGCCAGCCCAGGTTCAGGCCCAGCCTCAGCCTTCTGCCATCTCCTCTTGACATGCTACCATAAGCTGCAGCCATGCTACCAGACAGTTCACTCAGTGCTTGTGATCATTGTCCAGAACCACAGGCCTGCCCAGGGACATTGCACAGATGTGGTTGCCCCATCTCAATCAAATACTGGAATTGGAAAAGATTCAGAAAAGAGCAACAAAATGCTGAGGGGTATGGAATGGCTTTCATATGAGGAGAGATTAATAACACTGGGACTTTTCAGCTTGGAAAAGAGACGACTAAGGGGGGATACGATAGAGGTCTATGAAATCACGACCAGTGTGGAGAAAGTAAATAAGGAAGTGTTATTTAGTCCTTCCCAGAACACAAGAATTAGGGGTCACCAAATGAAATTAATATGCAGCAGGTTTAAAAAACAAACAAAAAGTATTTCTTCACACAACACAACGTCAACCTGAGGAACTCCTTGCCAGAGAATGATGTAAAGGCACAGACTATAACAGGGTGCAAAAAAGAAAATGGAGGATAGGTCCATCAATGGTTATTAGCCAGAATGGGCAGGGATGGTGTCCCTAGCCTCTGTTTGCCAGAAGCTGGGAATGGGTGACAGGAGATGGTTCACTTGATGATTGCCAGATGCCCTAGAAGGAATGAACAGAACAGGTATTGTCCACTGTCAGAAGACAGGATACTGGGCTAGATGGACCTTTGGTCTGACCCAGTATGGCCGTTCTTATGTTCTGAACATCTGCATTATGTGTGTCCACTCCCCCATCATGTCTGCAAGCAGCTTGCATGCTTGCCTCAGGAAAGCATGTCACCACCTTCTCAGGGTGACAAGCCACTGCTGATAGGCTGCTTCACTGCATCTTGTACCCAATATGGTGCTTGTGTGCCCAAAACAACTGTTGTATGAAGATCAGCATTTTGCAAAGCTCATAGTTTAGAATCGGATTCATGGCTTCCCACTGGAGTGCAGACAACCACCACCAATGGAAACGGTGCACTGTAATAAATTGCTGGGCAAACACTACAATCCGTTTGCCCACAGCTGACAAACATTCTCCTGAACTACACTACAGGTTGAAAGGAGCAATATTGTGACAAGTGTACAAGGAGGTACTTGAGCATAGCTTAAGTCAGTGGGGCGCGTGGTAGGAGGAGCGCTTTTTTCCCTCCCGCTTCAGCAGTTCGAGCAGGAGTCTGAGCAGTTTTTTTTTTTTTTAATTTGGCAAAAATGGTAGAGCCGGTGCGGCAGGAGGTGTGTGCTCACAAACTTTTTACTGATAGGTGTGCACAATCAAAAAAGTTTGGAGATCACTGGCTTAAGTCACTTTTTGCAGTGTGGCCACTCTTCTTTGAGCTAGGCGAGCTGAAATGCAGTTCCTCAAATATACTAACTTGAACTAACAATTCAGTGAAGACAATTCCTTGGACTGCAAGCTCCGTGAAACAGGGAATCTCTCTTTTCTGAATCTTATACACCGAAAGAATTAACTGCTAGTGCCCGCCAGTTTCATATTATAATTAAATTTTCCAAGCATTGGAAGGGAATTTAGCTTCCCTACTTCCACAGAAATTAAATGGAATGAAATGGCAAAATGCTTCTGCACCACGCTTAAGTACATTCTTTAGAAATGTCTATCCATACGATTGCCACCGAAGACCGACATTTACTAATATCAACAGAAACATAGCCAATGTGTCAGCTTCAGGGTTTTTGAATTTCACAATCCCATATTAAAAATGTTCTCTCTCAAAAGTCCAAGTTATGGAATCACTGCCCTTTTCCATTTGGACTATGCAGCCAATTTTTCTTCAAGCGTAAGTACTGCCAATATTGTTCAATATAATTAACAAATTAATCATTTTTCACATCTTTATGGGCAAACTGAGATGTTAATTAGACATCTAAAAAGAAACATTTGCTCAGAGACCTTTCAAAATATGAATACACATTTAATTCTAAGTTGCATGTTACAGCTTATTAACTCTCTATAATTAGAATGCACGTAAAATGTAGTGATTAATAAATCCCATTCTTAAACCATAACATACATTTCTTACTGCCGATAAGGGGTGGGAGAAGTGAATACCAAGGATGAGTTTCCACTGGATGCATGGATAATAGAATTCTGTATATTTTTTTTCTCCTCTTGCATTAATCCAATAGCATAAACTGTGAATTCTAACTTTGTGAGACTGAAATTAGGATTCTAGTTCTCTATGGTACCATGCAGCAGTTATAAGAATGATGATGATAGATGCTCCGCCTTCAAGTACATTAAAATGGAACACTACTTGTTAAGTTGAAGAGTGGCAGATATATAACGAGAATGGACCACCTGGAGTTGCATGTCCTATTTCCTATTCCCCTATTATATATTTTAATTTTTTTTATTTCTAAACTTAAGGAAAACAGACAGAATTGTAATGAAGAATTGATCAGATTACTCCACACTGAATTTTCTCCCTCCCCCATCTTCTCATCACCCATTCAGAAAAGAATTTTAAATGGCTCATTTATGATCCCATACTTACAATAATGTTCATTTCATGTATTTTGCTCCCAGCAATGCCAGGGATTTTGTATTTCCCTTTTCTTTATACATTTTAGGATTAACATTAATGTAGACATGCAGAGACATATATTTTGCAAATACATCAATAAAGAAAAACTCAACTTGTCAATATTAGAAGTCCTTTGTGTACCTTGATTAATGAACTAACATATTGAAATTTAAGCCATAATTGCATTAAAAGTGATATATGAGGATTTACAACAGGACATCAGCATATAACGAACGAAAAGTAAAAAGAAAGAAGGTGGGTGAGGTAAATGTCTTCTACTGGACCAACTTCTGTTAATGAAAGAGAAACTTCTGAACTACACAGAGCTCTTCTTCACAGTGGAACTGGAATGTTTGTCTCTCATCCCAACAGAAGTTGGTCCAATAAAAGATATTACATGACCCCGCCTTGTCTTTCTGATATACTGGGATAAACATAAAATAAAAAAAGAATCAGATCAGTAGATTATTAATGCTGAAAAGAAAATGGACTGAGCATCACCAGACATCAGGGTTTTAATGTCATCACTAGCACACAGCAAGTTTACTACAACTGGTTACATTCCACCTTCCCCCCTGGAACACTATTGCCAGGATATATCCCCTTTTCATAACTAACTCATGGAGATACACCTGCTTTTGTAGATACCTGGTGTTTGGGACTATGCCCAGTGGGGTCACCAGGTTTCTGCACATTGTGGGGATTGGACAGCCAGGGACACCACAGGTATAGGCATGAAACAGGGTTTATTCGAGCTCACAGCAAACATCCTGGCTCCTGAGGGGACAGTGCACCAACAGCTTCATAAGCAGACTAATCCACAGAGTCCAGATCCCTCCCTACACTAAGGGCTCTCTGTGCAGCTCAGGCAGTGCACATAAAAGGGGAATCCCCAGCAGCTTTTTATCAGGGAATGAGTGGATGACTGCACTGTCACACACAGCTGGACTCCCCAGCATGGGGGGTTTGGTGGGGAGAGAAGAGCCTTGGCTGAAACATGATGTGCTCTGGCAATCTCAGTATAATAGCTCACAGGGGCCCTTACAAATCAGAGCAAGTTAGAGCAGCCCTGAGGAGTTAATTTGCACTGGGACTGAAATGCTCCTCAGCCGATTCCAGGATTGGGATAAGGAGGCCTGAAACGTAATGAAATGCCACCTTTATGGCCCATTCACAAGTGTGTAGAGCAAAAAAAGTCTCCTTTGTGTAGCATGGCCTTCTGCACTAAACCCTAGAGGCAAAGTTCCTCTTGGCTTCTCTTCTGCTCTCACCAGTTCTACCTCCTCTTTACCTATTGTACCTCTGCACCCTTCTTCAGAGGCAGCTCACCAAAAAGTGTCCCTCAACCTTGTCATTCTCAGTCGGCTAATTTCTTGTCGCTGTCATGAGAGAAGGATATCTTCAGGAGAGATTTGAACACGGAGAAGGAAACCACTGTGTGGACCAGACCACAGAAGAAGCTAAAAGAGCAATCTTTAAGCTCATAATAGTAATTCTCTATTCTCTCTGTGGGCAGGCACTAGAGGACGCTACCTCTCACACCTTAATATGTTGCACCACTCCATTCTCTGAAGGGCTTGCAACCTCAGTTATGCCTTTGATGGAATTATACTTCAAGCACTCCAGAGACTGGCAACCTTTGGCACGCAGTCTGCCAGGGAAAGCCGTTGGTGGGCCAGGCTAGTCTGTTTACAATGGGGACTGAGGGAAGCAGCACAGGCTGAGGGATGTGCTGGACGCCCTTCCCGCAACCTCCATTGGTCTGGGACGGTGAACCGCGGTAAGTAGGAGCTGCAATCAGCTGAACTGGCAGACGCGGCAGGTAAATAAACCAGCCCAGCATACCAGGGGCTTTCCTGGCAGGCTATGTGCCAAAGGTCGCTGATCCCTGTTATAGTTTAGGACTCCAGAAACTTTAACAGAATTATGTTATACCACAACCCACATCATCATATTGATGTAACTCTCTCTCCCTTTTCACTGTATATCTCACCTTATAAAGGGGAAGATGGTCACTTGAAACTGACATGGGATTACTACTTCATATCTTGTCCTCTTTGCCATGCACATCACTCAAATGTACATTTTCAGCAAAACATACACAGATTTAGTCCCACAGCTCTTTGCTAAAGCAAGCTGTGCAGCTAACCTTCTATACTGAAACTTTGTGTTGACGTATTTAACAATTTATACCATGTGGAGAAAATCAAAGGGTAGTCAATCTCTGCTCAAAAAGAAAGCCTCTAAACAGAGCTTCTAAAACGAACTCCTTTCAAGAGAGCAATAAAAACTAATGAATACTCCACAGTATCCAGTAGACATAAAAGAGGATTTGTACACTGCTTGGACAGCACGACATTCCAGAGAAAGAGGAGGAAGCTTCACCAGGGCTTAGTGATTACGGATCCAGAAGTTTCTGAAGCGTGTGCCACAGACATGTATGCAACATGTGGCAGATTTGTAACAGACACAAACACACCTTTACACATCTAACCAAAGTCTGTGTTCATGGGGTATGAGAGAGTAAACAGGATAAAATATGGGGCCAAAAGTTTGGCTGGGGCATATCAGTGTATGTCTGTTAAGTTTGATAGGGCTAGGATGATATACACAAGCTGAGAATCTAGCCCAAGGGTTCTCAAACTGGGGGTCAGAATCCCTCAGGGGGTTGCAAGGTTATTACATGGGGGGTCGTGAGCTACCAGCCTCCACCCCAAACTCTGATTTGCCTCCATCATTTATAATGGTGTTAAATAATTTATAAGGGGAGGGGGTCACACTCAGAGGCTTGCTATGTGAAAGGGGTCACCAGTACAAAACAGTTTGAGAACCACTGATCTAGCCCATGGTATTTGGGCTCAGAGGTCTCAAATGGTTTTCTGTTGTTGAACTTGAAGGCAGAGAGAGAGCTCTGAGCCCTGTGTGACTTTTCAAACATGCATGAAGGGGAAAATATTGTTATAGATTAAATAAATCTGAATGCGTGTCCAAATGGATGGGTACAGAAAAAAAAGATACTTCAACTTCTTCTATATGCCAGTGTGACTAACTGGTGAAAAGAATCCAGCTGCTACATATCTGACTGGCTGCATCCTCTGTCCTAGCATCTCTGTGGGACTTTTGTCTCCAGTGCTGTTCATGCAGCAACATTTCACCAGCATGAAAATTGATTTTAAAAAATAAGAAAATATTTTGGGGGGGAAATCTGGTGAGGAATCTCATTGGGCCCAATACATGTTGTAATTAGAAGAAATTCTATGGCCTCTGCTATACAAGAGCTCATATAAGGTTGCCAAGCCTCCAGGACTGCCTTGGAGTTTCCAGGAATTAAAGATTAATCTTTAATTAAAAAGGATGTCATGTAATGAAACCTCCGGGAATACATCCAACCAAAATTGGCAACCCTAAGCTTAGGCTACATGATCTGATGGTCCTTTCTGACCCTAAGCTACGAACCTCCTTAACTCGTCTGGTATCAAAAGGTTCTCATCTTCAGAGTTCTGCACAGAGATACTGAACAGTCAGTTTGTCCTCAATACTTCACTCTTCTCTGTACAAGGAACCGCCTTCTTGTTGATTCCTGCTCTTCAGTCCTCCCCAAAAAGAGGGCTACAGTAGTATAAATAAGAGAGCTTCACACAGACAGCTGCAAACCAAAGGCCCTGGGCTAGGGGGAAGGATAGCGCTCAGTGGTTTGAGCACTGGCCTGCTAAACCTAGGGTTGTGAGTTCAATCCTTGAGGGGGCCACTTAGGGATTTGGGGTAAAATCAGTACTTGGTCCTGCTAGTGAAGGCAAGGGGCTGGACTAGATGACCTTTCGGGGTCCCTTCCAGTTCTATGAGATAGGTATATCTCCATATATTATACATTACACTTCAAAAATATTCATAGTATCCCTTTAAGCTATATTGGAACACACAAAGGACAATATGAATCTTAACAAATAAAGATGCTCTTAGGACAAACATAGTGAGTGATTCTGCTAGCAGCAAAATCTTGAACCACCTTACACATTAGTGTAAGCACATGACTGATTTCATGTAAAAGCAGAAAATCATAAACAGTACTGTACAGAATCTCACACCTGGATTTGACATTCCCCCCTCCCCCACCTTTCCACTGTAGGAGAAATTGACCTGGATTCTCTCTCACATCTCAAACGTCTTGCACACTGATCTGTAGGCAGGACTAATGGAAGAGGATTTGTACGGCTGTTTAAATATCTGCTTTCCCTACGAAAACAAAAAGGAGGAACACTGAGTAAATGTTAAGTAAAAGTAAACACCTACCAGCGTAGAAACTCATCAGATTAGGAATCTGGTCTGCTGGTATGAAAGACTATAGAAAGAAGTGAGGAGGATGTGAGGAATCCAGCCTTGATTTAGATATGAATGTAATGACAATCACATAGGCCTCTAAATTATATGCAAGTCTCAATATAACATTTAAATCTGCAGTAACAGGGTTGACTTCTACCACCTCTGGGATAGGTGTGCAGCCTCTGCTATCAGAGCCACACACAAATCATCCTCAACAGCAAGATTTTTATAGTGATTAAATGTATGGCACTTATTTTTTTACATTGAAAGAATACAAATTAAAAAAAAAAAAAAAGATAAAAAGAGAGCAACCTCCCTGTTTCATTCTATCCCCCAGCAATCTGAAAATTCACAGGGCAAGCAGCATGTTTCAGGATAGTTACAGGAACATGTGAAAAGTTAGAGACCAAAGGGTTACAGAAGGACTTATAATTTACAGAGACAAGGCAGGTGACATAATATATTTTATCGGCTCAACTTCTGTTGGTAGAAGGGACAAGCATTTGAGCTTCACAGAGCTCTTCCTCGGGTTTGGAGAAAGTCACCAGAGTTACAATACACAATGTGCTTTAGTAAAACTTCTATTTCCAAAATGACTGCTGGTGTCAGCCATCTTGCTGCAAAGTAGTATCATTTGTTATCATGTAGAGCTGTCCAAGAAAGAGGAGAGCAGAATGTTAGGGAATAACACAGTCACCATCCTACTTCAGTGCTGGTTCATCAGTCATGAAAAATACTTTGTTTAAAGTGCCCTCATGCCTCTCTGTGCGTAAAGGATAGTTTTTGTGATGAGAAAGTTAAATTGTTTTTCTTTTCTGATGCACTCCAAGGAATACTTTGATTTTTGGCATAGGTATGGCATATGGGACACTCATTTGTTGCACTGTTTCTTTGGGAGAATTACCCAGACCTAAACAAGAGTTGAAGCTACTGGCTTCATTGTGCCTGGGACAGTGCATGAGTTCTGCCAACCAGTTTAGGTTACTGTCTTTCTGCTTCTTCGAAAGCAGTTTAAATTAGTCTTGCAAAATTCTTCTTGCTTGACTAGTGAGGAAAGTATCATTAGCTCCATTACTTTTACCAGCGCAACATAGGTGGCTAAATTCCAGGCCTGGCCTTATAAGTTGCCACGACTTGTGACAAAGTTCCTCCTCTACCTTGGTGGGTCCCGCGCTTATTGGCGGATTTGCTCACCTCAGAGATCTTCCCCTCTGGTGGAATCCACAGTCCGGGTCAACTCCTCCTGTGTCTGATCAGGAGTTGGGAGGTTTGGGGAGAACCTGGGCCTGCCCTCTACTCCGGGTTCCAGCCCAGGGCCCTGTGGATTGCAGCTGTCTATAGTGCCTCCTGTAACAGCTACACGATAGCTACAACTTCCTAGGCTACTTCCCCATGGCTTCCTCCAAACACCTTCTCTATCCTCACCACAGGACCTTCCTCCTGGGGTCTGGTAACGCTTGTACTTGCTCAGTCCTCCAGCAGTACACCCTCTCACTCAGCTCCTTGTGCCTCTTGCTCCCAGCTCCTCACATGCGCACCACAAACTGAAGTGAGCTCCCTTTTTAAACCCGGGTGCCCTGATTAGCCTCCCTTAATTGATTCTAGTAGCTTCTTGATTGGCTGCAGGTGTCCTAATCAGCCTGTCTGCCTTAATTGTTTCCAGAAAGTTCCTGACTGTTCCGGATTCTTTCCTGTTACCTTACCCAGTGAAAGGGGACCTACTTAACCTGGGGCTAAAATATCTGCCTTCTATCACTCTCCTGTAGCTATTTGGCCTGACCCTGTCACATACTGTTTTGCAAGGCTGGGTTTAATGTACTGTTTGTCCCACCCATCAGCTCTGAGACTCAATCCCAGTTCACAATCCTGTCAGATGTCTGCCAAAGATGACCTGTAATTATTAAGGACACATGTAGTAAATTGTGCTGAATTTCTTTGTGTACTTTTATTGCAGAATGTCCCAAATGGCAAATGCTATCTTCAGCACAAAGCTCATTTCAAGCCAACCTTTTTTTCAATTTCAGACAGAGATCTGATCAATTCCACATTTCACTTCTCATTGAATCCCAAGCAATTTAAACTTTGAGATTCAGGGAATATGGATCCTAATAACCAAAAGAAAGTGAAAAGGAACCTGTGATGCAAAAGAGGTCCTGGTATCAGATAGGGTGAGCAGGACAGAGTCAATCAGCAGGAGGTGGCATATGACACAAGGACGCTGGTGGGAACTGGCTGGCTGTAGAGAGGTCACTGATATTAAAGAAGGCTACCTAATATTAGCAGAGGACAGTAAGGTCAGGATCTGAGCAGCCTGAAGTCAGGTGATAGAGAGAAAACCAAAACCCAAGGGTGAGAGCAGGAGGTCTATTTGAAGGGGGAAGCTTTGCAGGAGATAGCCATCCAGAGTGGAGAATGGATCGGGGCAGAATTTACTGCAGCGCACAAATACTGGGGTAGTCCCAACAGAATACAGCTTCAGCAGCAGTGGCTGCCCCATGTGGCAGAGGCCCATTCATCTATTCAAAATCGATATTGTTTTTTAACTGGTCAAATACTGTTTGCATAACAGTCAAGTGCTGTAATAGGGAGTTTAGTCTGTGCTCTGGAGAAACCTACATAGTGTAGACACAATCAAGAAAGCTCACAGTTGCCTTCCTCACTCTCAGTTCTTTGATTTAAGGAGCTCCCTGTGATAACCAAGGATGGAATAGCCAGCAGCATGGTTTAACAATGTTGTCATAGAATATTAGGGTTGGAAGGGACCTCAGGAGGTCATCTAGTCCAACTCCCTGCTCAAAGGAGGACCAATCCCCAGACTTAAGTGATGGGTCCAATGGCCGGCTGGATGGAAGAGAAGGGTACTTGCCTCATCAACATAACTGATGGGCGCCTCCTCCAGCAGGCTGGAAAGAAAGGGGTCATTGTCCTTTTAAGGCCATCCTCTCCAGCTCACAGCAAGGGAGCAAAAGGAGAAAGAGACATTAGCTGTGGTGAGTAGGGAGGAGCAGGACACTGCACAGCTAGACTGGGGAAGGGGGCACTCCCCCAGAGGAGCAGAAGAGAGGAGGTATTTATGCCCTGCGTAGTTCCTGTAAAGCCCTTTTTCACCTTGCATGGCCTGGCGGCATCCATCTTCCCACTCACGGAAGCAGTTAAAGGACTGGGTTTCATCATGACCATATCTGGGCATTATGCTAGCCATCCCTTTTCTTGGAGTCTGGAAAAGAATTTTTCCCTCACCGCCAGATTGGCCAAGGCAAAGAGGGTTTAGGACCTGGTGGGATCGGGCAAGTGGACTAGGTTATAAATGTCACAACTTATGTAAAGCTTGTGGCAGATGTGCAATGCAGGTACTTATTATGGAATGGATAAGGTGATCTAATAAATCTGATTGGTTGACTCCCTGCCATACCAGACATAGGCACCTTGAACCCCCTTCCTCAGCAATTTTAGTGGATGCTTCCTTGACCACTCTCCTTTCTAGGCTCCTTAACCCTCATATGAGGGGAGAGTGGCAGGGTTGCAGCAGCAGAATTGCTGGGACTGGACTGGAAAGAGAAAGGGCTCACAGCAGCCACCCATGTATATGGAAGAGATTCTGGAAATGATGACAACCTGCACTGTACAATTTATTTGCTGAGATCACATATGTTCCAGATAAAGTTGCATCCTAATTTAAACCACATCCATTGCCTCCTGTCCTTCCAGCATAGCTGGACAAAGTTCAGTTGCAGCTGAGAGATTTGCCCTTTGCTATTTGTAGCATTCAGCACATAAAAATACATGTACTACTTCTTTTGTAAAATATTTGCTGGTTACTTTTAATATGACCTAGTTGTGAGAGCCTTGTTTTGCTCTTCTGTAACACTGAGCTGCTCTGAAACATGCTGCAAGAGAATACTGGAATGGCTGGTGGCTGCTTAGCTTCAAAATTATTATTCCATTTTTTGCTCTGAGAGAAGGTAAGAGGCTCTGTTTGTCCAACCATCTGAAAAGAAGCTCTGAATTACTTTGTGTAAAAACAGAAGGCCTCTGTATCCATTAGGTGTACGGAATAATGCAAGCTATGCCCCCTTTCTAGATCAACCCCATTCCACAAGGTATTGGTGAGTTTTGTTGTGAACTCACTTTTCAAACATACATAGTAACACACATTTTCTAGTTCCCTTCATTTAGAGCCAAGAGGTAAGGGGACCTATATTCCTTCCTAAGGAAATGACAGAAGGCAATAAGCAAGTGTACAACTTTAATTTATTCCTTAGACTTGGTTGTAAAGCATTAAGGTTGCATGTAACTAGGCTATATCTCTGCTACTAAAATCTATGCATAATTTATTTATATTACAAGCTAAACATCAGGAACTGTCAGGCAGAACTCTAGCAGCTCTTCACTAGCAGGAATTAAATGCTCTACTCATCATATAAGCCCCAGGACAGCCATATGCTATGATCCTGTACAGTATCAGTAAGCTAATTAAAGAAACTGCCTTAGCTTTCTCCTCTTTGTTACACTTCCTTAGGAGTCGAACTGTTGTTTTTTGAACCCGCACTCTACAGATAAACCTCACCCTCTTTCCAGTTTGTTCAGTGTTTGCTGTCCCTAAAGAGAAAGTTGCCTGGAAAAGTTGTTTTAAAATGTCATCAATTTAATTTTTCTCACTTTTTGAAGTTATTTCCCTGAGGAAAGTGCAGCTCAAAATGTACCTGCTTCTTAGCAAAGTCTGATGTATATTTTTTTGAACTCCATTTTCTACTACACTGACTGAGACACAAGGTCAGGCAACTAACCCAATGCCTCACACAATCAGTAGCATGTGTGAAGATGAGGAGACGACAGAGGCAGTGGGACACAATAATTCAGTGGCATTTTGTGTCACTCAGATACTACTCTTCTGTGTGACTGTAATGCAATATGTTATATTTTGAAAGAGGCCCTGTCCAGTCTACCTGGGTTAAAAGGATGCCAGTTGAAATATGCTGGCATAGTAAATGGAGACAGATCACCCAAAGGGCTTTGTCAGAGGATGCCATTTCAGAGTGGGGGGGACATCTTGGACCCTTTCCTAGCCCTCAGAGGGGAGTTATGGAATGATATTTCTCTGTATAAAATGTAGACTACTTAAGCTTAATTATTTATTCACTGTCATTTTAAGAAAGCCTGCATTTGAAAACCTTCATCTAAATACGTTTTCTGTCCTGTCACGGTTCAACAGGCAAATTACTCGACGTTCCCCTGACGCAGGCCAACGCTACCTTGACAGTATGCAGTGATCTCCCCAGTGTCTCACCTCCCATGCCCTTACCTTCACCAGACAGAGCTATTTAGAAGAAGCTCATACAACCAGCTCTCTCCAATCCAAGATTTACGCTTTGTTGGCTTTCCACTTCTGTCAGTCTGAGTTCAATGCTGCCTCATGTAGGTGGGAGGGTGGATAGGGGAAATATAATGCTACTGTTATGTATTTATTATCATGCTTGCAGTATCGGAAGACAGATAAAGCTTGAAAGTAATTCATCTTGAACATTAATTCCCAGTCACTTTTCTTTAGAGAAAAGATATACATTAATCATTATTAATAGGCATAGAGGGTATAACTGGTGCATTTTTACATAGCTTTTTGCCTTTCTTCCTTGGAATTCAACATTCACAGACATTAGGCTCTGGAAAAGGTTACAGAATGGGGCTCTCTGGGTGACTGAGCATGGTCCTCCACCACCAGGAGTGGGAACACAGCACACTCAGCCTCTGGCAAGACAAACCTCCTGTGACATTCTAGCATGGGGTGGCCAATCTGAGCCTGAGAAGGAGCCAGAATTTACCAGTGTACATTGCCAAAGAGCCACAATACATCAGCAGCTCCCCCGCCCCACTCCCAGTGCCTACCACTCACCAGCAGCTCTGCTGATCTGCACCTTCCCTCCCTCCCCGCACCCCCCAATCAGCTGTTTTGTGGGGTGCAGGAGGCCTGGGGGGGAGGAGCAAGGGCACTGCAGGCTCAGGGGAGTGGGCAGGAAGGGGTGGAGGGGGAGCAGGGCCTGTGGCAGAGCCAGGGGTTGAGCAGTGAGCACCCCCCGGCATATTGGAAAGTTGGCACCTGTAGCTCCAGCCTTGGAGTCGATGCCTCTACAAGGAGCCGCATATTAACTTCTGAAGAGCCACATGTGCCTCCGGAGCCACAGGTTGGTCACCCCTGTTCTAGCACTTATCCCCTTAGTTGGTCAATGCTGCAGTGCTGCCGAACTCCAGAGAGAGGTAGGTGTGGGTGGGTAAAAGATGATGTGATCTTAGAAGAACCCCCCCACCCCCCCCCGAGAAAAAAAATAAAGTAACAGAATAACTAATTAGGACAGCCACCTTATAGATCTGGCCCCTGGTGAAAACATGCCTTCACTAGGCAGCAAAAGCTAAGCTATAGAGCAGGTCTCAAAGGGATAGGAGAATACACACTACAGCCTAGTTTCCAAAATGGCTACATGTTAGCATTCCCACCCAGGAAACCTTAAGTTGAGCACTCGATCCCAGCTCCTCATTATACAAAGTTACTTGTATAGGCCAAGCTTCCGCATTTAGTGGGGATGGTCCTTGTTATTTTTTAAACAGAACAATTGGAGCAGGATTTTTCCTTTGAACAGGTGGAGAGTTAATGCCACCATGACTTGGTAACTAGTGATCTCTCAACAGAGCTTTTCTTCAGGTCCACATTGTAAAGGGTCATGCTGGACCTACTCCCCTCTACGGAAGACTAGACATCACCACAGAGCTTTGTAGCTCAATATGTTCCCCACACCAAGAAACGTAGTATAGGAAAAGGTTAAGGCAATGGTACAGGGTTCACAGACTGTATTCTGTATTACCACTACTCTTGCACTTGTTGGTCCAAATGGTAATGAATTAATTCTGCTGGGCAATCTTCACGTACTACAACATGTTCTGGCTTCTTGAGGAAGACTGTTAAACTGTCACATACTAAATACACACCTGGAACAAAATATAGCCACAATACAGAATTTATGAAATTCCACTGAGTCACCCTTTTTCTCAGGACCATCTGAAACACTGTACACGGATTAGAGTGTTATTTACACACACACCCATATTCTTCTGTGTATTTTGATTCCAAAGCAGGGGGCTGTCAACATTTACCTGCTTTGGGTACTTAGAAAGCCCCCACCACCATAGGATCCCAGTGCCTCATAATCTTTAATGTGAGAAAGTATTTCCCTATTCATCCCCATTTTACAGATGTGGAACTGAGGCAGAAAGACACGACATGGTTTGCCCAGGGTCATACAGGATGTTTGTTGCGGAGCATGAACTGAACCTGGATCTTCTACAGCCCAGGCTAGGGCCATCCTCCCTCCATAACTTCATGGCAAACAGCCATTCTGTCCAAGATTGTTTTATAGAGAATTCATTTTTTGGTGCATGTCAAGTAGGCAGGGTCTCTCTTTATGCCCTAGTACATCCATGGCCAGGCTTTGAATCCTGGGGCTGTCTGGAAGCAGGAATCTCTATGTAGTAGAAAGATTAACAGGAAAAGCTGCAGATGGTAACCTGGAAAAGTAGCACTTTTCATCTACTTACTATGCAAGTGAACTAATTTAAATATTTGTTGACATCAGGTCAGTTTAGCACAAAGATCCAGGCTATAAAATCAGCAATTTAGGAACTAAATTTTACTTTTTCCCTTCAAAACTGAAAAAACATCTGCAATGAATGCTAATTTAATAGAGGGGAATGGTATTTAAGCACAGTATTAATTACATTTTTTTAAAGCCGTTAAAAGCCTTATTGTTTCTATAAGACTCAGTGTCACGATGTATAACTGTACAGGAAATGAAAAGGAAGTGATTGTGACACCATTCTTTGACTGAAAGGTCTCACATTTCCACCCTTGACCAAGAGCAAACAGTGAATTATCTGAACAAGCCAAAGAGAAACAATTCAGCACAAACATGGAAGGTCTCTGGCACCGAGTTAACGAGTGCAGGTTAACCTAAATTTCATCTCTCATGTAATGATCCCATTAAGTGTACCCTTCCACTAATGAGCCTTAATGTCTTAGTCAAAGTTGAAGGAAGGATTGCTAAATGGCCTTTTTAAGATATATCAAGTCAGAACGTTATTTAAACTGGATTACAGAATAGTTTAAAAGCAAATGTTTCTGGATTACAAAACCAGGAAGGAATTAAATAATAGACAGACGGACACAGACAGACATTAAAAGAGACATCTCCTTTTCCACACTCCTAAAAGAATAAAATCAGTTTGAGGACATCAAATTTGCACACCAAATGAAATAAGAGAACCATCTGTGTTTACTACTGGTTCTATTGGTAAATTCCCTTCTTCCTTCCTAGTTCCACTTCTCCAGCCCCACATATCAGAATAGTTTCAGAACAACGTTTTTGGGGAGGAGAGTTGTACATTGCTTATTGCAGCTAGGAAAAGGACAGCAACAGATCGGTGGTTTGCTGGTTTATGAGCAAATCAGGCTGATGTTGCTCAAAGAGGGAGGCTTGCAATGGGCTGGTGATTATATTTCGGTGTTCTACAGCTCAGATCATCAAGCATGTTTAAGAAAGCTGGAGATACTCATTCACAAATAGCACTTTAATAGATTGATATCCCCTATAATAGAACCTTCTCAATAAGAAGTGTTGCTCGGATCATTGGGACTTGGTTCAGACTGCTTATGGGATCACCTTGGGTTTTCCAAATATACACTGACAAAATGGAAGTAACATCTCAAAGTCTAACCCTATGTAAACTCAAATTCCTTAAAACTGAGATAGAGCCTCTGAAGGTCAAAGGTCCAGCAAAAACACTCCTGGAAAAAAGTTAAGCACATCTTGCATTCCCAGATTTTCAACATTCCCTTATCCTGGTGGCCATGTTGAGAGAGAAAGGGAACTACCAAATTTTGTGCAACTTCCTGATTAGCATCAAAAGGCTTATGACTATTCTGATCTGTCAGATGATGATCATCCCTCTCTCAGGAATAAGATATTGAATCTGACCCAATAAGTGAAGCTTGACAATGGAAGGGGCCATTATCATTCCTTGGACCAGGAGGAAGATTAACAAAACAGAATTGAAAAATCAGGATCATCTCCACAAATACATGAATATTTGACATTTTCCTGGTGAAATTGGCGGCATGCAGCAACCCCAGTTACTGGCCACAATGTTGTAAACTGTCAAGTTTTGCATTAACAGAATGAAATCTGAGGTCAGGTCTACACTGCGACTTTAAATCGGTTTAATGGCCGATATACCGATTTAACGCTGTACCCGTTCACACGACGTCATCATTAATATCGAGTTAAACGGCTCCTTAAATCAATTTCGGAACTCCTCCCAGACGAGAGGAGTAGTGCTAAATTCGGAAGTGATAACTCGGATTAGGGTTCGTGTGGACGGAAATCGACATTATTGGCCTCCTAGAGGTATCCCACAGTGCACCACTGACCGCTCTGGTCCGCAATCCGAACTCGGATGCGGAGTGCCGGTAAACAGGAAAAGCCCCGAGACCTTTAGAATGACATTTCCTGCTTTCACGTGTCCAGCTCTGATCAGCACTGGTGGCGATGCAGTTCAAATGCAAAAGTAGCTCCTGCATTGAACCTTACGGGAGATACTAGATCTGATCGCTGTATGGTGAGACAAATCTGTTTTATCAGAGCTCCGTTAAAGAACAGGAAATGCCAAAGCGTTTGAAAAATAAACTCCAGGATACACAGCGGTGCGTGACAACCGTAACGGGAAGCCAGAGACTCAAACGGATGCTCATGGAGGGAGGGAGGGGGTAATGAGGACTACAGCTACCAGTCTCCACAGCAGTCTCTGAAAACTATTTGCATTCTTGGCTGAGCGCCCAATGTCTGTAGCTTAATACACGGTGTCTTGCGTGGTTCACGGAACAGCTCGTCAGTCTCTCCCCCCCCCCAGCACGTGAAAGAGAAGTAAAATAAATAATTCCTTGAGTACTGTAAATGTCACCCTCTGTGTACTGAATGCTGCTGGCAGAGAGTACGCTAGGTGTTGACAACGGTCAGGATACCGTTTGTGATCTCAGGGTCCATGATTGCTGTGCTATGGCGTTTGCTCAATGCACTCCGGGAAAAAGGCGCCAAAGGGTTGTCTGCTGCCTTCACAAAGGGAGGGGTGAGGCTGTACCCAGCACCACCCGGGGCAATGTTTTCTGCCCCATCAGGCACTGTGCTCTCAACCCGGAAGTGGGAACTATGAGATAGCTGAGTAACAGCTACCCACAGTGCACCGCTCCTGAAATCGATGGTAGCTTTGGACCATGGACGCAAACAATCGATTTCGTGATCCCACTGTGTACGCGCTAAACCGATTTTATTAGATGTTTTGTAATATCGGTTTAAGCTAATTCGAAATAATCGTGCAGTGTAGACGTACCCTGAGGTTTTCCTTCTCGTCATTTGAAGACATAACTGTTGGCAGGTTGCATACAGAGTGAAGATGGAGTGGCTAGAATTAGGGTGACGGATAGAACATGCTTTTCATATTTCACTCTAATATTGGGATACAAACAATATGAACTTGCCCCATGAATGTAAAAACGGCCCCCAAAAAACACAAAATATCTGTTTCTAAAGTCAACAAAAGTGTTGATAGGAAGCCCTGTCTTCCTCTGGTCTCTACTGGGCATTTCAAGATCTTGAGTATTCCCTGGTAGCTCAGAGTAGTGTTTCATCTGGTTACAAGCTGTCCAGGAATTATGTGATTTATGGCGGAGAAGAGACAGGACTTCGGTGAAACAAGTATCAAGTGGATTCTTTATTGAGGCTTCTGGACAGAGAGGGATGTTATAGTTCTTGCTGCTCTCAAGTTGCCAGTTATCACATCCCGTGTTTCTTAGCACCACCATTTGGGTTTTCTTAAACCCTGACTTAGATTCAGCAGTTACAGAAGTCATGGCTAACATTAATATCAAGCTTAATTTAAGCATTCCTGCCAGCTTGGTGAATGGGAGGTCGAGCACTAAATTGTAAGGCTCCTATCTCAGTTTGTTTTGTTTTTAAACTTCACAAGGTTAGAAGAAGTAGGTAGCATGTGCTGCAAGGCCTAAATAAAAAGCAGCTCCAACAGTGGAATCACAGTGACAGCTGAGACACTAGCTCTAGTCTAAACATTGGTATTCAACCACAGTATCCTTCCTTCCCTCACACAAAACACATATCATGCACAATATCACTGCTAATATCACCAATCCTCCAGCCTCTCCATCTGTGGATCAGTGCAAGGTAAATAACATCAGCAAAAGCATAGACTAACATAGCAGCAATTCACATAGTGAAGCAAGGAGTTTGATGCAAAGCCACCCACACTTGTTGGTAAATTTCATTAACACTCCTGAAAAATACTGAAATAAAAGCAGCTGTGCATGTGTAATACGCATGCTGTGCACTGGCACTGCTGAGCCCAAGTGATCTTAATTACTTCTAAAAGCTCTGTCAAAATAGTTGCTCATTTCTCAGTTACTTCATTCAGAGAGCAATGCAGTATTCCTTTCAGACTCACCTACAGAGAAGACAAGGTGGGCTTGGCAAATGATCAGGAGGAATAAACTCTGAAGTACAAATCAGATCATGTATTTTTGCAAATGGCAAACATGTGTCACAGTTTTAATTAGCTCTATTCACCAAAAATTGAATTTCTATGACCAACTGCTGTGTCAGTAGAAAAGCGGGCAAAGGGGCTCTAACATGGAAGTCAAACAGATGGCTGCAGCGTAAGTCAGCTAAAACATCACAATTTATTGCTGGTGTTAGCCATCTTATGTTGGTGATACATTTAATGATGAGCTGCAGAGAATTTTATTACAGATTCCAACAGATTTACAACACTTTGCTCTTATATAGCCCTTTTTACCCATAGATCTCACAGTGCTTTCCAGAAGATAGCTATCATTACCCACATAATACAGAAGGGGAACCCCAGAGCCTGGAAAGAGCCCACATCATCTTACACCCAATCCTCTGCTCTATGTATGGATCATCCAGCCACTCCTTTAATGCCTCCTGATGGCAATAGGATACAAATGGTTATATTATCACAACAATTCTCCTCTCTCCGCACAATGGCTATTCATTCCAATACCAATTTTATAAAACAAAAGATTGATAAATTGCCTTCTTTAACTGTTGCAGATTTTTCCCCATATACCTGAACAAATTCTCTGGATCACATACTCAGCATTCTCGAAGACTAGCTCTCTGAATTAAAAAAAAAAAAAAGGATAAATAGATATTACCTCCCACCCATCCACCCAATAGTGATAAAGAACGACTGTAGACATGAGGATTGCAATACCTTTTCATGCGCAGCTCCAGCAGTAGGCAACACATATGTTTATTACTGAGTTCCATCACAATGCAATTCAAGTAGCTTCTTAAAACAGGACCACTTAGTTAACTAAAAAGTGAGGTGAAATTCTGCAGCTAGCAGAACTTAACACTACACTAGCTCTGTATGCTCATGTTCATTACGCTGAAGAAAGCTGGGTCCTGTAAATAAAATTCTTGTTTTTTTTCCTCCAAAAGCAGCACCTTAATTTAAAAACCAAAAACCACACTTGGAATGCAGAAGTTCAAGTAGATCAGAGCATTGCAGGTGCTAATAGAAAATTTATGACATGGATCAGGTTAATCTATTAACGATCAGTTTTTTGTCTGCAATCAGAGAATCTCATACTTGTTCAGATAATCCTTTTATCCTCACCATAACTAATTTCTTCTTGCAAAACCATTAGAAAGTGAGGCACTGCTAAGGAAAAATTATGATCTCTGGATCCTACTCAAAGGACCTCCATTTCCAGTGGGACTGCAAATAAGTTCAATAATGGGCCCTTTCAGAACACTTTTCATTACTTTCTGCATTCATGAAGTTAATCATGGGAATAGCCAGTGCAATTTAGAGCCCGCAAGCCCAAGGAACGGAAACAAAGCAACTTTTTGAAGATATATTAATCAGCAGAAATGTGACATAAGTACACTTCAGTGCAGCAGAAGGTGCAATATGGAATCTTGATTAGTTTTGTTTGAACGATTAGACCTCATCATAACATTGAAGAATTTAACAGTGTATAATCTTATAGACTATTTACAAAAACTTCAAGGAAAAACATCAAAATGAAAGTCAGTCACTCTATACAGAATGTCGGTACCTTAGGTCTTCACAGGCTGGGCCGAGGGCTCTTTCAGACCTTGTGTTCTAACATGCATTGTCCAGTTGTGGATGATTTAAGAAATGCAAATACCACCTAATCAAAGGTCTTTTTTTACTGGGAACACTGGAAACTGGTTCTTTAATGCTCAGCAGGCAAATTGTATCTAAAGCTAATACCTATGAATTACATTGAATATGCATCTCTGACAGGTTCAGAATATATATCCTACAGCTCCTCACTCACTGCAATTTGAAATCAAGTTAGGCAATATCTTCACCTGGGGTGTTTGCAGATAAATCTGAATCAGAAGTGTTCTAGATTTAGCTTATATCAATAAAAAAGAGCTAACACTGATATTATGCATTCCTTCACCAGCTGGGAATAAAAGTCCACTTGTGCAAGAAGAGCGTCAAAGAACTGAATCATTTAGAAAACTTGCATTAAAAAACCCCTCAAATGGGCAGCTAAGGAAAGGGCTCGACAAATGACCAGAATCAGCCTACTGATCCCAGCACACCTGATTAAAGCTGGATCCCTAGCACCTACGACTATGCTTGCAATGGCACATTTTCTTCTTGGGATACAACTCAGGAAATCACCATTCTTTAAGCACTGCCCCAACTACAGGAAAGGTTAACATTTTTTTTTAAATGTATATATAATGTTCCATCTTACACAAATGGCCAACCACTCACAAATGCGCCTGGAATGTCAGCACTTACAAGGCTCTAGTACAAGAGAATCTGTGGCAAAATGAGAGCACCCCATAGTGCCACACTGAGCGCCTAAGTGCACCTATGCAAAAAGAGAGGCAGGATATTTGATTTCAAAGTCAGGGTAAATAAACCACTTTTTTAAATGCATGTTAAGATGCTAAGGAGAACAGAAGCACAATCCATGTTCCCATCTTACCGCAAGCAGCCAGACGTGTTCTTGAAGACCGTGGTCCATTCAGCATCCCGAGGCTTAGAGTCCTCATTCGGCTCGCTCTCCCATCCAGAATGGGGGATAATCACCTCATTTGTCAGTGTCTGAAGGCCATGGTTAATGATCACCATCTTCAGGGGCTCATAGGATGATAAGTTCCAAAGAGTGCCTTAGACAGAAACAATGGTTATTAGCCAAGTTAGAGTAGTTTAGGGGTACTGCTCATGCAGACTAACATTTCCAAAAGATTAAACCATAAAACAATATGAACAGAGGAAATTACTTACCTGACAACATTTCTGAGAATCCAATATAACCACATGGTTAGGACTCTCTCAGCAGTTATCAAAACAGAAAGCTATACCACCTTTTTAAACGTAGTTATATTTAAAACAGGTAGAGCGGCTGAAACTGCTGGGCCATATAATGTACAGGAGACATACGATGTGTGTTCATTAATCATCTACATAAACTATAAGTGTAAAGATTCAATATGATAGTATTCATTCTGAACAAACCGTTAATTAAACTTGCAAATCTACTTATGACCAAAAAACCCACCCCAGCACAGAGGGCAGTGCAAGGCCGATGCAGCACATAAAACCTCAAAATACGGCTTCAACTGGATTTAAGGGGCATATAGCCCTGGTGTCAATTCTCTGTACAGAGTTGAATTTCACCCCAGACTTTTTCCATTCCATATTTACTTTCACATTATTCATTATGTCACAGGCACATACGATGCAGTGAGGGCATTATTCCTAGGGGAGACTGAGCACCCACAACCCTCTTTGTCCTATCACCTCACCTTGATTTTGAATCACAGCTGTAGAAAGAAGGCGAATACCAAATCAAAGCAGCAGGAGTCACAAATGAAGGTTGTACATGATAAACAATGCAAAATATCTTAGGGCTAGTATAGTCTACACTTAAAAGTTTTAACAATGTAGCTATGTAAATTAGGGGGGTGTTTTTTTGCCAACCGTTATCCTGGTAAAAACCCTATTAGGTGTAGTAGATGTAGGAGAGTTTTGCAAGGATTTTTTTTTGCAAAGATTTTTTTTTTTTGCAAGGACTAGATGTAGGAGATTTTTGCAAGGACTTAATGGAAAAATGACAGAGACCTTCCTAAATATCCAGAGACCCTTTCCTAATAATATGTATCATTAATGTGCATCATTAGGTCTACACATTTTTGCAAACTAACAACTTAAGTTGCAGATATTTGTCTTCAAACACTTCATGTTTAAAAAACAAAATCACACGGAACAATATATGGTCATGTCAGGACTTTTGTTTCAGTCACACATCAATCTCATAAAGTTTCATGGTTATAATGCCTGCAATTTTCTTCTTCCAAAACTCCTTTTTAAACTATCAGCCAGATATTGACTCACTGGACCAATTATGCCCAGGTATACTGGTGTTAATCAGGAGTAATGTCACTGAAGTCAGTGAGTTCTACCAGCGCAAAACTAGTGTATGTGAAAGGAGGACCAAGTCCGCCACACCTGTCTGTAAACAAACAGAAAAATAAAGTTGTAATACTGAATCCTCCCTGATGTAGGTTGGAATGAAAGCTTAATGCTCACGCTTTCATTGAAAAAAAAACAAGAGATGGCAAACGTTTTTTGTCCCATTTTAATAGAGTGTGATCCATATAGAGTCATATTACATACTAGATTGGAATGAGAATTTTATCTCCACTACCAGTAGCGGGTGGCAATTATAACCCAGCAGACTGACAGCTAACAGAGTTTTAAGACTGACACTTTATGATGCCTCTGATTCAAAGTGGCATTTACAAAACCCAGGCATCTGTTTAGATGTAATTGAACACATTAAACAAACCCAGTAGTAAACAAAAGAATTTACCTCAGATGTTAACACCCATCTTTCTTTACTTTAATCTCTTTCTGGGTACATACATTAATATTATTTACTTGGCACACTTCACTTACTCCACATACACAGCACAATATAAGTTGTGTGTGCTTTTTGGAAATTATTTTATTTAGCTCTTAAATAAGATAAATGACAAATGTAAATTAACTTTCCATTGTTACCATTTTATATATTAAACAAACATATCCTCATTGTTACATAATCTGCTAAACACCCTGGGAGTTAAGATAAAAAGGAAACCGAGAAAGGAAAAAAGCAGCTCTATCGCCACTCAATTCTGGGGAAAAAAAAAAAAAAGTCAGTACTAATTTTCTTCTACTTCAGCTTACACAGATACATTGTAAAGAAAGCAAAATCAACTATGTAATCAATTTAAAATATTTATAATCAGGTGATACAGAATTGTTCAATAAGTTGTCATTAGAATCATATCAAAGAATTTGATATAACAAGTTATCCATTCTTTATTCTTATATTTTGCTAGATTGCGAGTAGCCCCACTGACTTCAATGGGACTACCAATGTCCTTATAATACGTGCTTACAGTATGAATGGGGGGTTGAGGAAAAAAAACTTTGTAAAGATCTGGAGAATGGGTGGTCTTGCCAAGCGGTCACAGCTGGGCTTAGGTCTGCCCACCGGGAATGGGAGACACTGGGCAGGAGTTGGAGGAATCACAAGGCCAGGTCCTGTAAACAAGAGTCAGGCCAGGAGTCGGGCTCTAAGTCAGGATGGAGTCAGAGCCCAGAAATCAGGAGATAAGGTAAAGTCCGGCATTGCAGCAGGCCAATATCTGTGTGGTTGCCCAAACAACTTCCTGGAGTTAAGTGGGGCACATGGCTAATCAGAGGGCTGCAGGGTACTCACACTCTGGGTCTCGTGGGGAGTACTTCCTGTGGTGCCTACTCTCCACAGTGCCTCTGTGTGGCCTCCTGGTGGGACTAAGGGAATATCAGCCACACCTGGCTCTGCAGACTTGGGTTCCAGCCCTCAGGTCCTTACAAACTATTTCTGTGGGTATGTTTATTGCATAATTGTTTCTTATACTTTCCTCTGAAGCACCTGGTACTTGCAATAGCAGAACCAGGACACCAGAAGAGATGGATCACTGGTGTGATGCAGTAGGACCATTCCTATGGTTCCTATATTTCTTCTCATCTATAGTTGTTCTTCACCTGAGCTAGTAAAACATCAATTAAAAAGCATGTTGATATTTAACAAAAAAAAAAAAATCTTTAAATCAATCATTCTGAGTTTGGAAGGGGCCAATATACGAAAGCTTGGTAGGCCACAGACACATTCCGAATAAAGTATTAAAAGTTTATACACTTCATGTTTGAGTGGTTTCACTGTTAGAGATTCACAAAACTTTCTTCCTCTGAAACAGGATGTTTCCGCTCTTCACCTGCCCTAGACAACTGACTATTCAGCACACTACAATGCTAGTGAAGTAAATAATTTCATTTCTTTAGACTAGAGAAGAATCAACTAGGGAAATATTTTAAAAATCTGAAAGAAATCTGAAATCTTCCTAATATTGCAATAAGGACAGGATGGTCCCAATTTAGCAATAGAATTCAACACAGAACAAGAAAACTTTTTGATAAGTTTAATCCCTTCTCAGACCTCAGACAAACCAACCAACCTTTATTAGAGGTTTTTGCAAAATTCTCCAGTGCTTGGGTACCACCTTGAAGACATCTGTGTCTAGATTTTAATATGCCCTAGGTCTGTAAAACAAGGATATCATCTCCAAATTTCTTCTGTGTTGTCAGTTACTGGTAGCTATTTCTGAACACACTAAACCCTATACGTATTCAAGAGAATCACATCTGGATTGCAGAGAATGGCCACAAAAAGAAAGTCCAGTCCAACAAACGTAGTATGTGAACAACTTCACTCATGCCAGTTCTCCCATTTAAACCAATGGTGGGACTACTCGCATGAGAGAAGGTACTCGTGGGCACCTTCACCAATAGTTTCTAAAGAAAAAGTTGCCTATAAAATGCTAAACAAGACCTTAAAAATAAATGCCCTCTTGGGCAGCCAAACAGCTGCTCCTTGTGGGAGTTGCAAGACAACAACAACTTGACATCAAAGAGAACCTTCCCCTACCCGCCATTTCCTCTGTCCCTTTTGGACTCAGGGATGCAACTATGATTGCGAGGTTTTCCATTTCTCCCTCAACTGTACAGCCTCTCTTTATGCTCCAAAGGAGGCATCACTGAACTATGGAGAGACAAAAAGATACGCCATATTATACCCAAAATATGCAAGTAGGATCTTTAAGATGTTCAAAAGAAATAAATTACAAGGCTCCAGTAGCTGGCTATATGGGGGAGACAGATCAAAATAATCCTTCTGTCAAACAGTACTCAGAGAGGGAAAACTTAGAAGATATGCAAAGAGTGGTCCAAGATAGGCAGAGCCTTGGTCATTCCCTATGCAACATCTGATGACGTGGGAAGGATTTAGATTCACGGCTGGCCATGTAAGGAAAATACCTCTTAACAAGAGAGACAGATAACAAACAGAACAAAAAAAACTCTCTTCTTTTCAAAAGGTGCAAATCAAGAAGGGGATTACATCAGAACTTTACATCCCAGCAGCCCTCCAGTGTCTTGGGGAACCAAGCCCAGGAAGAGGTTCTCATGGTGGCAGCCATGATTTTAATCCCTAACAACAAAGTTCACGCTACAGTCTTTGTTTTTTTTTAAAAATTGGACATTAACCCTGTGTGAGAACAAAGTGACAAAGATTAACATCACGGTAATTTGACCTCTGCCCTTAAAAGTTATTCACTGCATTTATTAGTATAATTAACATGTTATCTAATAAAAGTTAGTTTAAAAATTCCTGTCAATTTATCAATTCATTAAAATTACCCTAAAGATAAACCAAGTCATTAAAACAGTAACTGCAAGACAAATTCATCCATCAACATTTTCCATGTGCCATTACTAAAAGAATTTGCCTTTTTGAGCATTGATCGGTGGCTGGCATATATTTTAGGATTTAAATAAGACAATATAATATTGCCTTGCAGAAGATAATCATTTTTTCTTTCATTCATAAGAGCTAGCTTGAACATACCCGCAGGTTTCAGGCTACCCAAGGCATCAAGCATAGGCAGAAGCAACAGGGTCCTCTTTTTTAAATAGTTTGGTTGATACAAATTGTAACAAAGAAAACAGAAGCTATAACTGTTTTTGCAAATCCTCACTTCACAGCATCTAAAAGCAATTAAGCCCACAGTTCCAAATGCTGTGGGCCCCACCTTCTAGCAGCTGTCTATAACGAGCAGGTTTAAAGAAAGTGTGTCAACCACAGACATGCTAATATCTTTTGAAATCCAAATAATCTTAAAAAAAAAAAAAACAAAAAAAAAAAACTCTGCTTAGTTGCAGAATCCAGTGTTCGTATTAAATTACACCAATCAAAAACCTGTTTACTCTTTCAGCTATCCAGCACATTGTATCATTTATCATCTAAAATAAATTGCATATATTCGCTGGGTGCTCTTGATGTAAGTTGATCTTGGAGACATCTGTCTGACATGTATTATATTAAATATGCATTTTTTTCTTTTAAATTGAGCTCTGGTGATGGGAGTTGTGCATCCCAAGTTGAAAGAGGCCAAGCACAGATCCAGAAGATAAATTAGTGGGTTACAGAGCACGCCATGAAATCTACACACTTTTGACAGGTTTCCCCAACAGAAAAAAGGAGTAAATTCACCTGTAATTAGAAAATATGCTGCTCGTATTAGTGGACTTCCAAAAAGAGTTAATGCCCACTGAAATGAATTCTGGCTAACTGCTAGGCTTCTATCATACAATAAATGTCCGCAAGAAATGGTTTCTGATGGGCTGCATCAAACAGAACATTATTAGATCAAAAGATTTTCTCCTTAGAACATTTATGGTCAATCATTTTTCAATTAAACCCAATTTGCCAATACAGAGTGTCAGGAGAATAATGTTCTGCACCACTTAAAATATCATGCAGTGTCATTAAACAACAAAATTACATTTCAATGAGCACACAAAGAATGAAAAATTCATTAAAGCTACTAACTTTGACTGCTTGTCAAAAAAGAGTGTAATAGAATTTCTGTCTTGCATATCTGATGGGAACATTTGTTCCACACCAAACCTTATTGTTCAAGATAAAAACCTTTGCAGCTTTCCCAATCAGAGCAAATTTCTCTCTTTACCAGCTCAGCTCTCATTTCTGAAGTCAGAAAGTGATCCATTGAATGGGTAGCTTTGCACAGTCCCAAGAGGATAACTGTGGACGGATTCAAGGAAGAGCTCCACAAAGTAGCATTTCTGATTGCAGATCAATTCGTGGTGTAGCTGTGAAAGCCTTAATAAACTGAGATTTCTGCAGCACAATAGGTACAGTCTGTTTGTGCAACCTTAGATTTAAAAGAGAGAGCTAGAAGATATAGCATGACTATATCTTTGGGGATTGATGGGTACTTTTCAAATGCCTAACAGTTCTGACATGCAGGGCCTCATGCTCTAACACCATTCTCAGATTTACCAGAAGTTCTGTGTACAAGAGCTATGATGTCTAGCAACAAGAGGCTTTCAGTTCTGAGGAGAGTGATACCACCAGACGGGAAAAGCTACATAGGACTTACCTAATTTAGCAGTAGTGTGATATCAAAATACTGAAACCCAACTGTAGACTGCTGAGTGATACTATGAGTAATGTCTACCCAGCAACCTGCTCTCGCCCCAGCTCGCAAGGCTTGCACTGCAGGGCTAACAATAGCAGTGTAGATGTTCAGACTCAGGCTGGAGCCTGGGCTCTCAGACCCTCCCCACTTGCCAGATCTCAGCGCACATGCTCCAGCCTGAATCCAAAACAGCTACACCGCTATTTTTTGCCCCACAACATGAGCCCAACTCAGTTTACCCGAGCAATCAGACTCGCCACCACAGGTTGGGGGGGTGTTGTTTGTTTGGTTTTTTCGGGGTGCCATGTAGATGCACCCAATGATTGTTTAACCTGTGTCCTTTCAGAGTTAGTATCCTAGGATATATATTGATGTATACATCTAGGCTGCATTTTGGTTTTGGTTTTAGAAGAGCTTAAGAGAGTCAGGTGCCCAAATTGCAATGGGATTTGGGGGCATAACTCACTTAGACCCTTTGGAAATCTCAGCCCTATTTTAGAATACAACCACACCTAGAATGAACAATTAATGGCTGGCCACAATTCGGATCTGAATAGCAATCAGTCTAGGTAACATGTAACAACTGGTTTGAAGTTGCAGCCTTTTAAAAGAAACAATTAAGCTTATTCTTCTTTACTTCCATCTGAACCCGAACAAACTTCTGTATAGTGGCAAAAGTTCTCAGAGGTTTCATTCCAGACAGAATCAAATGCATTCACGGCAAACAGATACTCTGATCCACTGCAGTGGGAAGGTATCCTGATATAAAAGTCAACTTACCATGAGAGCTCCAGAACTATAACCAGCATATAGAACACCGCATAGCATGCAGTCTTTGCAGTAGCATTGGCTGAATGCGCTTCTTGTACTGTTTTAAAGATTTGACTCCTATGTCTCCCTGGTCTCATCCCTCATAATTCCTTTTTGATGAGCAGTTCATTCTCTCCAATGAGTCTGAATATCAGCTGTGATTCTACCAGCCTTAGCCCACACAAATGTTGTTGCAACTCTGTTCCCTTCGGCATTACTGCTTGAACGTTTAACACCCTGTCCTGACACTATTGCTTTAAGAGCAGAATTAAACTCACTCTCGCATAGATGGAGATTAAAGAATCATCATCATCAGTTTCTGGACATCTGTTTAGGTTAATACCTTTAACATTCCTAGGGTTTCTCAGCAGAGAAAAAACAGCTTAAAATAGCAAGCAGGAAGTATACCTACATAAGGACGCAGAGCAAAATTACTAATTTTACTGCTGTGATAGGATCAAATGGCACATACGTACACTGTGAAATTAATTCATCAGTCGGGATTCAAAGCAAACACCATTCAGAGGGAAAGGGGGCAAACTCCAGTTTGTTTTTGCCATCTCTGCGATGACTGATTACCACTTAACATTATAATGATGTTCCTCCAGAGTAAATTATAGACTAGCTTTTTCTTTTTTGAATCTGACGAAATAAATGTATTCCTTGGCAGAGCTCTGGAAATGAGTTTTGAACAAACCAGAACTGCAGAGAAATGCATTTTACTTATCCACTTTTTTTTTTTTTTTTTTAAAAAGGACAATACACAAAGTCAGCCATCCTGCTGAATCAAATACTTTGGCAAAAGGCTCCTCTTTCCTAGCTCTATGGAGAAGGACTGGGGGGAAAGGAGAGAAACTAGTTTGTGGATTGCATGGTTAGGCCCAGTTTGCTGTAGAAATGCTCAAGGTAGGATAAGCATTTCAGTACCAATATCCATCTCAAAGGACGATGACTGGCAAAAGCCTGGAGAGTTGCCATGAGTTCTGCAGTGATTATAGCATCAAATGTATTATGCCACATTTACGATTGAATTTGCTTGGCAATTCCCAATACAGATAAGGTAGCTCAACATTTCAGCCATACAGGCCTATTTTCACATGCTCACAACTTTCTGAAAAAACTCTATTTTTGGAAAAAATCCTCCATCTGGTGTCCATCTAATTGTCATTCCCCCTCCTCCCCCACCCAACTCTCCAAAGAGGGGAAAATCTACGTTCCTGCTTTTGAGTTATGGGAGGCTGAAGAAGAATATGTCTCCACAATGTAAAGAGCTGTGGACACACTTTCCCACTCCCCTCCACATATATAACTCAGTGACTGAACTTTGAAACCTGGTATGTAATTCACTACTCATTTTGGAGTATGTCCAAGGCTAAGTTCAAACAAAAGCTGGTTGAATAATGGAGTCACAAATAATTGGGAAAAAAAATCACTGCTAAGTATATATCAGCAATTAAACCAAAAAACCCTATAGCGCCTCCTTTTCTGAACTTATAATGAACATTCCCCCTCCCAAAACTGTCTCAGCAGCAGCCCCTGTGCCTATCAATCAGAACATTTTCCAGCCTTCAGTGTTAACCACACAACCTCACCACACATTCACAGCACCTTGGTTTTTCCCCTAAATAGAGAGGTGCTTGCAGTTACACTATGACACACTTAATGCAGCAGCATCCAGTGGGCTCATAACACCAGGTGCCTAAGGGCATGTCTTCACAGCACAAAACTTGAGTTTTGCCCATAACCCGACTCCCAGCTACACACGCAAATCTCTAGTTTGAGTTAAGTGGTGCTCTTAGGGCTCTTGATGCTGTAACTAGCAACGTAGTGAGGATGCAACTCACTCTGTGCTGCTAATCCAATCACTCTGTGTAACTCGTGTTGTTGCTCTCACTCCAAGTAGGCTTGCTGGAGTGAACAGACTTGATGCATTACATATACGTAGCCCTCTTAGGGCTGGTCTTCCCTGTAACATCCTGGAGGGCCCAACGCACCCCCAAACCTAGACTTCTATGGTGTAGAGTTCTCTAGTATACTTTGAACTTTTAGTGCCCAGCAGCGGGGTCCACACAGTGCACAGCCTGCTGCAGTACCGTAGATTTACACCCCCACATGCTGTATGCTGCACACTAACTCAAATAGATATGCCCTTAGACAAAGGACTGCAGCCAGTGGTTCATAACTCTTAGACAATCTTGTCACCTTCAAAAATTCTTGTTCCTGAAACCAATAAAGTCTTCCCCTGAAAAAATACAGACACTGACCTGTAATGAGCTCTCTGACTTCCATGTCGTTTGTCTTCCGCAATAACCTGATCAGTGCCGGGATCCCATCGCAGATCTTTATAGCCACCTTGTTCTCATTATCCTTCCCGTAAGAGATGTTTCTGAGAGCCCCACAAGCTTTGCGATGAACTTCTGGCTTTGGGTGATCTAGCAGACCCACCAAGATGGGAATCCCTTTCAGATGCCTCACATCCTTTTTTATTTTATCGTTCTCATAGCACAGGTGCTGCAAGTATGCTGCCGCGTTGGACTTGACTGGATCGATGGGGTGACTGAGCATGGCAATCACTTCAGGGAGGTCAGGGTCCCGCCACCTGGGATCTTTGCGGATGCTGTCAATGGAGGGGGAACGCTTGCCCAGGCGTTCAATGCTGGCCATGCTCCCCCTCTCCGGCTGTGCTAATGGTGCTACGTAGCCACCATGAAGGTAAGGGATCCTCTCATCAACCATCTCTGACTCAACAGGGTCACCGTAGCCCCTGCATAGGGAGGAACATTCCAAATTAAAAAGTGTATTTAACATTCAGTGCTGCTGAGCCAGGATTAACATCTGGGTGATGATCAAATCTTTTTAACCTCACATATGCATTAGTGGTAGGATATTTGCATTTTTCAAATAGTTTTCCTGGCCATACAAAAATTAAGCAGCATTAAACATCACTCAGCAACTATGAGACCATAGCATAGTATTTGTTTAGTGAGCAGAAACATGAAAGGAATTGTAAGTCAATGTTGCTGCTTTCATTTAGGTCATTTACCAAAGCAATTATGATAGAACATGTTTCCCACTAAATGTAACCCCTAAACCTCATTAGTGACAATCCTCTTATGATGAGCTAGAAATCTAATTAAAGGCATCCAGGGTATGGCCAGAAAGTACCTCTAAACTACTTGTAGTACCTCCCCAAACACTGCACCAACACACACTTTGTAGCAAGCATAACAAGGTCCATTACGTTTCCAATTTAGGTCATGTGTTACTGGGGCCAAGACAAGCTCCCTCAGTTCATCAGTGACTGTTTGCAAAAGATGGTGGAACACCCAAGTTCTGGAATCGGAGCTCATACCAAACAGATCTTCTGCAGAGTGGTCCAGGATTGGGGCACTCAACTGATAGTGAGGTGGTCAGGGTTTCCCAGCTTTGTCCAGTTCCAAGCTGAACTGCAATGTGACCTAAGGCAAGTCACTTCACCACTCTGTCACTTCCCTCCCAGACAGCGGCTAACTCTGCATGCAAGCCCCCAGCTGCAGTCATTCTGTGCATTAGGACAACTGTACTGCTCTCTCTCTAACTAACAGTGCTGTAATTTATTGTATATAGTTTGTGAAATAAGGCCAGCCACAACCAACCAACATATTTTTGCCCTCCGCAGAAAAGCCCTGATTCTAAGAACAGTATACGATAGTAGTTGAAACTGACTTTTTAATGGCAATCACTGTAATTCTATCCTACTTTGAAAAAGATCGCATCTTGAGCAGCCAGTTGTGAAGTTTCTTCAATATATTTGTAAGGAGGTGCATTTTCAGCTTAAGAACTGTTATTGAAAGAGACAAATAGATACAGTTTATCCTTTTGTTCAAAATGGCATTTGGGATGGGGGGCGGGGCTTACCTCTCACATCCTGTAGGCTCAGCATTTCACAAACTACCTACAGCACAGGTAAAACACAGTAACCAGTGGGGCAATGGGTGAAACCCCACTGGTGCATAACGTACTGCACAGTAGTGGCATGAAGGGAGAAAAATCAGCCATGGATGCAGGGGCCACCAATCCTGAAAACACATGAATATTCTGAACTTTATGAACACAAGTGAACACACTGGCTTAAAGAATGACTCATGTATAAAGTTACAAATGTGCACAAATATTTTCAGAATCAGGGCCTTGTTTATTAAAGTTTCAACCAAAAGACCCACACATAGTAAACTCAGTTTATCTGCCTCTGAAGGATGAAGGGCCGAGTTAGTTCTACAAGGATCTGAACCTGTGTTCCAAGGAATCTAACTGTTTTAGATGCTTAAGATCACTAAGCCATCCACACAGTTATGGCGTACAATGGGGTTTTTAATGCCTCTCTTCCAATTAAAGCGTTTTTTGTTTCTGCTAAAATAAAGGAACTTCTTAGATGTTAATTATATTACTTCTTTCACTGCTCAGTAAACCTGACAGATGGGATGACTGTCAATAGAAATTAAGGTTACTATTTAGCAAAGCCCTGTAGAATCCAAGACAACACAGCCTTTCCCACACAGAGTGTGCATGTGTACTGCAATTTTAATTTTAAAAACAGTCATGAAATTGCAAGTACAGCTTATTTGCTTTATTTAAACAGTAGAAGCCTTTGCCAGCTGCCATTGTTCTGGGCAGATTGGAACTGTGGCTCTCTCAGTCAAGCAAGCAATTTTAACTGCAGGAAAGAGGTCCTTAAACTCTGATTTTAGGCATACATTGTGCAGTGCTGAAATATTCCTGATGTCACGCAGAAGGAAATACAGACTATTACAATTTTGCAAGAAGGAACACAGTATTATTCTAAGGGACTGCTAATTAAACTAGAACTCTGAGGAGAAGAGCAACTGGGGACAGGGTCTGAACTCAGAGTAATACAATTAATGTCTATATGTTATAACCATCTCTTCCAACTTTAAGTTACTTTAATTGCTGATCTTAACCAGAAGTGGGGGGGCAGAGGGAAGAGGATATAAATGGGCAGGTGTTCAAAACACTCAAAGAAACTGAAGAAAATCCTTTTTTTATTGATGCAGTTGTTTGTGCATGCATAATTCATTTCTTTCTTTAGGCTGTAATTTACAGTGTCTGAACAGCCATTACATTTCCCGTTATGTAACGAAGCTGTTTTCAGTCTTCACTATAAGGGGAAGTAATATTAAAATGATTTATTCCCATATGAAAGACAAAAAGGATAAAGAAAACACCAGAACTCTAATGCAATGAGCAAGGTTTTGTTTTTACATACACAAACCTGCACTCGGAATACAATGAAAATGCACTAGCTCCTTGCCTCAATCTTGCTCCTAATGCTGTATCTTTACTGTGCCCGACAAAGCAGTAGAGGGGACAGAGATAGGTGCAAACAGTCACCCTCTACATGGCTGCTGTTGCGACAAAGTAACCTGTCTATCACCAAATGTCATCAGATCAACTGTCTACAAGGTAACTACCTATAACTTCAATTGAACTGTAAAATTAAGTAAGTATTATTCTCTTCCCACTAGGCATGGGGTTTCTATGTATGAAGATGAAGATAATTATTGTCTAGGGAATGAGGTCTGTTTGACTCACCACAATGAAATTTCTCTTCAGCTCAGAATTGGCCTTGCTGTTCAAACTGCATAGGCAGTCCGCCATATGCCGAAACATAGTCCTCTTGATTTAATCAAGTCTACCCGCAGGAATCAAATTGAAGACCGTAATGGTGTTGAGTCAAGTGAAAGCACCATGCCCTCTTGTATGACGATGCTAAATTATATTACCACCAATTATTATTAAAGCGTAAAATATTTAAAATAAATTAAAATTCTCGTAAAAAATATTTACAACTCTAAGAAAGGCTCAAATCCAGTTTTAATACTTTGTAGAACCAGAATGGGGAGAAAAAAAATTTTGTGCCTTGGAGTACTCCTATTCGAAGCTATGGATGCAACATAACCACCTATTGATTTTGCTGAGGCTTGCTGTAAAAGTTTCATTCCCTGATGAAATCCAATCATTTCAGCACAACCTTGTGCTCAATATGAGAAGGTATCAAATGCCTCATATTCCCCAAGGGGGAATGTGTGCCTGAGCCCCTAAGCCAACAAAAGACTCTGTGTAGATCAAAGTCAAGGAAAGCAGATGAAGAAAAAGGAAACACTCCTTTGTAGCCATCAGCAACAGCTCTTGACCCGTCAAGCGGCGCCATATAAGCTGCCAGCCCATAGTCAAACTAGAAGCACAAACTGACAATGAAAACACGAAAGCCCAAAATGTTGGCAGGTGCTCAGTGCTATTAATTCTTGATCCTTTTATAAAGTCTGATTCCTGCACAGGCTTTTCAGGCTTCCCGCAAACTTTGTTCCTACCAACCAAAGCCTTCTTCAATGGGACAGATATTGTAGTGAAACAAACAGGATTACAAATCTGTTGCCATCCCTACAGCACAGAGACATTTGCCTTCAAACAAGATCAACAGTTACTTTAAAGCATTTTCTGGGGAACTATTAATATGCTGTACGCAGTGTTAATAAGCAGGCACAAACTTTGGCTCAACACACCTCAGTTGAATGAAAAAGGAAGTTTTTCTCATCCAGTGCTTGGATAACCAATCAGGAACAGTCTCTCTATCCAGCACAAGTAACATCTGGATGTTTGCCATGCAGGGCAATGAGTTAATATCTGGGAATCCAGAGCTGCTGTAATGGAACTAAAGTCAACAGAAGAGGGCTCACATGTTTCTGTTTGAGCCTAGGTTCAAAACAGTGATCAAGTCATTAAATCGGGAAAAGAAAAACAGCAGCAATTTAAAAAAAAATGGAAAAAAAAAGTTTTTGTAGGATTTTAAGTGAGAAACTCGAAATGTCGATTCTGCCTTTCCCTGATAATGTCAAAAGGCAGGAAGACATAGCCAACTAGAACAGGTCATTTTCCACCTGCAAAGAGTGCAGAGGTGTTCACGGACATCCACAAACATGGAACAACCACAAAGCTCCCTGGTGGCTAATAAGAAAAAGAAGCTTGCTTTGCTGAGGTGGAACCTTAAAATTAAAAATAATAATAAAAAAAAAAAGACAATTCTGAACTAGCAGCACCAGAGTGTTCTTCAGTCAGCCTGACTCTGGCCAGGCATCTCAGTACACTTCCATCCCCAGCAAGATGGTGTCTCAAGATTAACTGCATTCTGCTGTAATTTTTATGCTTACCTGCCCCCGTCCCCCACTCCTTTAAATAAATAGACCTTCACTGAAAGTACTTGCCTGTGCATTGCTATGAAGTCAAAATCTGATAAGGATGTAGCCCTGTTCAAAGCAAAAGACTAACTACCTAGAAAATTTAATTTTCAAAACACAAGTCTTTTTATTCAGTTTAAAAAGTATCAAAACAGATGTACATTATTTATCTTCCAATTTCAAAGTCCCACAATCCCTAGGTTTAAACAGTAGAAGAGATACTGTCATAGTTATTAGAACTTAAAATTGGCTTGCTCGGGTATTTGGGATGTTCCAGGCTATCTTTCACTTTAAAAGTGAGTTACAAGGTTTTCTTGTGTTTTAGGGGTTGGGTTCTTTTTTATTCACTCTTTCAAAATACATAAAAAAAGATCTGAAAACGCTGTGTTTTATAAACATTAGAAAATCAGGTTCTATCTAGCCTAGAATGCTCTATGGCCATGAATACAACAGGGGATTTTAGCAAACCAACCATACCATTGATACTCCACCTGTGGAATGCTGACACTAGAAAAGACAAGAGTGTGAAAAATGAGCAATTGAGAGGGAGAAGGGATTTAGAATTAGACTGTTTACAGTTCTGGTTTTTGCTAGTTTTTGTGAATATCCATTTAACTTATATAATCAAAACAATGGTGTGGGAATGGAGGCCTTTGTTAAAATGATTTAGCATTTCCTGCCCCTCAATTAAATTGTGTAAGGTCACAATATACATCCTGTTAGACCCCAACAAATGCTCCAGTAAAATTAAAAACATAGTTCATAGTCCTGATACTTCCAGCATTTTTTTTTTTGAAAAAAAAAAAAAAAAAAAAAAAGGGGGCAGAAACCCCTTGTGTATATATAAAAAGTTATTAAGGAAGCACACAAGGCACGAAGCCAGTTTAAAAAATACTTTTACAAGTCACCTTTAAAAGCAAGCAGATTACTGAAGAATCTAAGGGTATGGCTACTTGTGTGGTCCCAGCGCTGCGCATACTCCACATCCTGATGGGGTTTAGCTTGCAGCGCTGGGAGCTGCACTCCCAGCACTGCGACACTGTTTACACTGGCGCTTTACAGCGCTGTATCTTGCAGCGCTCAGGGGGATGTTTTTTTCACACCCCTGAGCGAGAAAGTTGCAGCGCTGTAAAGCGCCAGTGTAGCCAAGGTCTAAGTGCATTTCTCTCACCCCAGCTTACTGTGGAACCCACTGTAAACAAACATGTGCACATTCCTCATGAACAGAACACAATATGTCAGTTTGCACCTTTTAATAGCAATTCATCTTGCAGCAAAGACCAGGTAAAAAGAAACTCCATCATTGCTTTTATCTGCCCTAGTTATAATAGGGGACAAATGATAAAGATTCATTTTTAGGTAAATAAATTTTTACAGTGTCCCTTTATGAATGAAGCCTTCACTCAATGCACTAGTTTGTGGAATGTAGACAGATGTTAGTCTTGTATTTGACATACTTTGGTGATTTAATTTTTTTTTTTGAAATACACGTTTTAGACATTCAAAGGGGCTTCAGCATCGGTGTAAAAATCTGCCAGGTCTCATTTGCCAGGAAACATGATCGAGTGACAATCATTCACAGGGATGCGAACTTTATACTCACACAAAACCGAACACCCTTGCTCAGCTTCCTGTCCTAACCCGTCCTCCGAGACCGCATCCCCCACTCACTCCACCCCCCCTCCCTCTGTCGCTCGCTCTCCCCAACCTTCACTCACTTGCTCATTTTCACCTGGCTGACTGAGGGGGTTGGGATGAGGGAAGGGGTGAGGGCTCTGGCTGGCAGCTGGGGATGAGGAGTTTGGGGTCGAGGAGGGGGTGTGAGCTCTGGCTATGGGTGCAGACTCTGGGATGGGGCTGAGGTGTAGGAGAGTGCACCAGGCTGGGACTGAAGGGTTCAGAGGGCAAGAGGAGGATCAGGGTTGGGGCAGGGTGTGAGTGTGAAAGAGAGAGATGGCTCCGGCTGGAAGCGTGGGCTCTGGGGTAGGGCTGGGGATGAGAGGTTTGAGCTGCAGGAGAGGGCACCAGGCTGGGCAGGGGGTTGAGGTGAGGGCTCCAGTTGCAGGTGTGGGGCTGGGGATGAGAGGTTTGGGGTATAGAAAAGGGCTCCAAGCGACACCGAGGGGTTCGGAGGAGGTTCAGGGCTGAGGCAGGGAGTTAGGGTGCAGGGAGTGAGGGCTTTGGCTGGGGGTTGAGGACTCTGGGCTAGGGCTGGGGATGATGGGCTTGGAGGGGAACCAGGGCTGAGGCAGGAGGCTCGGGGTGCAGACTCCAAGCAGCGCTTACCTCAGGCAGCTCCTGGAAATAGCACCATGCTCCCCTCTGGATTCTACGCAGAGGCACAGCCAGGCAGCTCTGCACACTGTCCCAGCTGCAAGCATCACCCCCGCAGCTCCACTGGCCGCAATTCCCAGCCAATGGGAGCTGCAGAGCTGGCACCTGGGGCAGGGTACAGCGTGGAGCTCCCTGGCTGTCCCTACACACAGGAGCCGGAGTGGGGACACACTGCTGCTTCTGGGAGGAGTGTGGAGCCAATGCAGGCAGGGAGCCTGCCTTAGCTCCGTTGCACTGACAATCGGATTTTTAACAGCCTGGCCAGCGGTGCTGACGAGAGCCGCCAGGGTCACTTTTCGACCAGGTGTTCTGGTCAAAAAACAGAAACTTGGCAGCCCTAGTCGTTCACTAGTCCAAGTGATAGTGCATGGAGAATTGCACTCATTATTACCAACCAGGTTTTGAAAATTTTGCACCTGATGCAGTTTATGTTTCTGTTTTACCTCCCGCAAGAGAACGCAAACTAACTGTTTTGTCATCTATGTTCCAGTGTTGGGGACATCGCGTTAATATCGATAACAAAGTTGCCTGAACTCTAATTTTTACAGTCTGAGGGGCCCATTCTAAAAATGCGTATGATCCAAACAAACACTCTCAATAGAGAGAGCCAGAATGGTGGATTGACTTTACAAAACAAACCCAGCCGCATGCGCAGGAGTGCAAACAGGTGGAAGAATTGCCCTGGTACGCTCATTTGTATTTGAAGAAGATCTGAATTTTTTTTCAATTTATTTTCAAATACAACTGGTTTAAATTAGACCAGCGATGAGAGGAGAGTGAGAACACCGTCAACAGCTGCCTGATTGAAGAGCGGATTAAAGTCTTCCACCAACTGGGAAAGGCAACGTGCAGATATAACCCGCCTGACTAGGATCCTCTACTTATAGACTTAGATCACTTCAACACAATGCAGTAGACCTAGCTTTTATCCAAGGCCTTGGCTACACTGGCACTTTACAGCGCTGCAACTGGGGTGTGAAAAAACACCCCCCTGAGCGCTGCAAGATGCAGCGCTGTAAAGTGTCAGTGTAATCAGGGCGGCAGCACTGGGAACGCGGCTCCCAGCGCTGCACGCTACACCCGTAAGGGATGTGGTTTACAAGCAGCGCTGGGAGAGCTCTCTCCCAGCGCTGCGGCTTTGACTACACTCACACTTCAAAGCGCTGCCGGAGCAGCGCTCCTGCAGCGCTGCCAGGGCAGCGCTTTGAAATGTCTAATGTAGCCAAGCCCCAAGATTTCTGGGATGGAATGGGAGTAAATCCAGTAACTCTGGCACCAGGAATAGATCACAATGTTTATTATTTTAAACTCTAGTAACATCTTAATGTAGTAATAGCTGAGAAGAAACTGCATGGAAAAAAAAAAAGTCTTACATTTGGATTTCTGCCATGATCTGAGTAAGCATCCAAACAAGAATCCAGCTTATTCCCAACTCCACACAATGAAGGAGCAGAAGATGCTGTGGCACACAGTCATCTGTTCTCAAACATTCAGTTTCGACATGCTGGGATTATGTTTGGTGTGTGTAATTTATTGCTCGAATTATCTACCTTTACTGAAAATGACATGGGACAAAATAAATCTGCTGGTCTTTTCCAAACTCCAGGGAATATTTGTTGACACCTGAAAAATAATCACCACATGCAATTCATCCCTTGCACAATTCATCCCTGCCTAGGAAAGTGGATGTTGGAACTGGAGCAGAAAGAGGGTTGGCAAAGCCAGGGCAGATCTGAGGTATTTCTACAGCATCTATCACAGGCATGTTTGAATTCAACTCTCAGAGAATACCAAGGTCACTGCCAAATGCAAACAGTCCCATGCCTGGTTCAGGCCCAAAGCCACCAGTCTTAAAGAAGCCAATTCAGAAGGGTTAGATTTGTTCCAATTTCCTCCTCTGTACACAAGTTTTTATAGTTTCTCTTGTGGAAGTGATTAATTCCAGGTCTACTTTGGTTTGGGATCAGCTATTCCCCTATTTAATACCCCTTCCCTGGCATTTTTCCGTGAGCAGTACCTTCCCTGAAGGTATCGATGAGGATCATTGTATGTCTTGCGCTCATACAACACTGTGCTGAGAGAAATCTGGTAGGGAGTGTGAAGAATAGGTACCACCAACCTCAATCTTCTTTATTCTACCTGCAGATGAAGATGAATTGCTCACAACGTGCTTTTATCCTTTAATTTTTCCACTATTTGCAACATTGCGCCAGTAACTACATATTACCTTGGGATTTGCCTTCCTCTAAAGAATCAGGTATGGGTTATTGCCAAAGACTGGCTATTAAAAGTATTATCAGATACTTCCATCACTACTTATTTAGACCTAAATGGAAAAAGGACTATTGAACATCTCAGGGCCAATCAATGGCCTGTATAAAAAGAAGCTTGACCTTGCTCCTATTTCTAGAGAATAAATATCCACAGCACAAATTGCCACCATAGTCTGCAACCTCGGGTGGTAGTTTCAACAGACAGTCTAAGACTGAATGGGCATGAAAACTAACCTGACATCTTTTCTCAAATTTAAAAGGATCCCTCCAAGTCTTCTTTGAGGCACAATTGTTGAGCTATGCGAGGAAGCTTCTATTGCTGTCATCATCCTATTCTACGCTTAGAGGATTTCAGCTTCAAGTGCCATCGATTTATTAGCTTTTACCAGCATCACAGTGCCCATAAACCAGGTGCCAGCTCTTACCTAGTCTGCAGGCATCAGTGGAGCACTGACAAATTCATAACTGGAAACCAGACCAGCTCACCTATATGATAATATTGTTCAAGATAGGTGTTAGACTTGTAAGAATGCATTTAGAGTCTATAAAATGCTTTAAGTTGCTACATGCATTAATCTTACTTGTAATGTCTGTTTTCCATGCTACAAGATAAAATATAAAAGTTTGTTGACCTAGGTTAAGCCGTAAAAAGACATTCAGTGCTGACAGATTACTACATCTGACACTTTTTGAATAGCAGACAAACTCCTTCATGTGTATATTATTGCTTGCTTTAATCTGTAAAAAACCTCTCACTTCTTCCTCCTACTTAATAAACCTTTAGTTAAATGTATTACAGGACTGGCTACCAGTGTTGTCTTTGGTGTGAAATCTAAGGTACAAATTCATCTGGGGCAAGTGACTGGTCTTTTGGGTCTGGAAGTAGCTTGAATATTTTGCGATTTTTGGTGTAAGTGACCATTAATCACAAAGTCCAGCTTGCCTGGGTGTCAAGATACACTGAAAATCTCAAGGGGACTGTCTGTGATTCCATGGTAAGACTGTTTCAGTGATCTAGGAGTTCACATTTGTTACTGGGTTGGTGAAAACTAATGACAGAAGACACCAACAGTTTGGGGTGTCTGCCCTGAGGTTGGCACTCTTGGCTGTGAGCCACTCCAGACAGCTTGACAGGCAGTAACTGTACTTGTAAGATGAAAAGACTGAAGAGAATTAAAAAGCTGTAATCACGCATTACTTACTTTGGGGCTTCATCATTAAACATGAAGCACTATTTGTTGTCGCTAGCTTCTTCTAGATCAAGAGCATACCTGAGATGTAGGTTTAATTGTTTAAATATTTCTTTCAGCAGTTGTAAATGTTTAAGAGCAACCATTTTATGTAGATGACCTCATTCACCCCTCTTATGTTTTCACGATCTAAACTTTACTGCCACATTCAGATTAATTGCTTGTCAAAGCCCCTTGATCATATTAAATATGGAAAAACAACAAAAGAAATGCAAAACAAAAACTGTAAATTGGTCCTAACAAGACTGTTGTGGAACAATAAATCAAAGGAGATGTTTCAAACTTTTGAAAACGCAAAACTGATAGGTTCCAAAAGAGTATTTAGATATTCATCCTGCATGCAGTTTGCAATGTGGTAACAAAAATTAAAGTCCCCTGTTACCTGACAGCTTTTAACAAGGGCTATAAAAAAATTCTTTCCGCCGCCCCTCGAGATAAGAGAGGTTATTCAAGTTTGGAAGATCAATTCATTTCAACCCCCAACGTATGCAAGGGTATGTCGGCGGGTAGTGATCAATCTATCGCGTCTCATCTAGACGCGATAAACTGACCCCCGAACGCACTCCCCATCGACTCCAGAACTCCACTGCTACAAGAGGCAGACGCAGAGTCAACGGGGGAGCAGCGGCCATCGATCCAGCGCCGCGAGGACGCGAAGTAAGTCAATCTAAGATATGTTGACTTCAGCTACACTATTCTCATACCTGATGTTGCATATCTTAGATTGATTCCGCCCCCCTAGTGTAGACCAGGCCTAAGTGTGAGAGAAAGAGCTAGTCTGTGAGACTGCAGGCTTGCATCACTTAGAATTTCCAGAGGCTCCTGTACAGCTCTGGCTTCTTTTCTGTTTGTTTGTTGGTTGGTGCCAGTTTGGTGGCATTTGCTTGTGTGTGTCTTCAGAAGGAATCTCCAATGGAGGGGCTGATGGAACTAGACCCAGGTTACTGTACTCAAGATTTTAAACTTATTTTAAATAAGAAATAATGGAAATTAAGCACACATCCTCCAGAGATGGACCAGGCTTGTATTCTAACTAAGGCCTGGTCTACACTGGGAGGGTGGGATCGATTTAAGATACGCAACTTTAGCTACAAGAATAGCATAGCTGAAGTCGATGTATCTCAGATTGACTTACTTCGTGTCCTCGCAGCACTTGATCGATGGCTGCTGCTCCCCCTTCGACTCTGCTTCTACCTCTCGCAGTGATGGAGTTCCAGAGTTGACGGGGAGCACGTTCGGGGATCGATTTAGCGTGTCTAGATGAGATACGCTAAATCGATCCCCAACAGATCGATCACTAGCCGCCGATCTGGCAGGTAGTGTAGACATACCCTAAGTCAACCCAGAAAGGGGGCGGGGGGGACACAACAAATGAGAGGTCAGTATGTGTCATAGCTAGAAACGACACACACTTTCAAGTTTAGAAAGCGAGTGAGTGATTTCAACTGAAAAGAAATCCCTTGCTCCCAAGCATGATTCTTCTCGCAAGAACCAGTTTCTGCAAGCTCCATGTGGACGACAGGAGTTCCAGAATGCTTAGCAAAACGTAGGCTGAGAGAGAAAGCAGAACATCTCCCAGGAAAGTGGCTAGAGCAGAAGCAATTTGTGACCAGCCTCTATAGTCGTGTTAAGGGTAATACACATGTTGTCTTCTTCCCTTCGTGTGATTTGACAGTACTAAATAATGGCCCAATTTACATGCACTTCCTATGAAGTGCTGAGCACCCTTATCTCCCAGTTGGGTTCAACTGGAGCAGAGTGTGCTGCATCTCTCACCGGAGTGTACTTATTTGAAGAGGTATTCCTTCAGCAACAGGGAATGACAGGCCCTAAATCTCTTAAGACTGTAACTAGACAGTTAATTTTAACATTCCTGTTTGGGAGACTGATACATTTGGACCCTGTCAAAATTCTCACAAATGTACCAGTCCATTTTCCCCCTGGTTCTGGATGGGGGAAGACAACACAATATAGTCACAAACTGTCTCTTTACAAATAAAAATGCAACTTAGCCCTTTATAAGAGTCAGCACTTTTTCTTTCTAAATATAATCTAAAACTAAGCTGCCCTGCAATTTGGGGAAAGGATCCTTACACACAGAGCATACATATAATCATTTTTCACATAGTGTTTGGTGACTTATGTATTGCAGGGTCTCTATCTGGTTTGTGGTAAGCAAGCTGGTCTTCCCCAGAAAAGCCCACTGCCTCATGGGAGCCAACTTTTCTCCAAAGGATCCCACTCAATCTCCCTGTCCCTCAGGATTCCAGGGAAGGACTGTAAGAACATTGACTGGTGGAGACAGAATTCCTTTGGGAAAGTCCATCTCCACATCCAGAACCAGCACTGAGTTGGAAACCCAAGCTAGAGTTCTACACTCATTCCTTTTTTTTGCTTATATTAGGTCATTGTGATTATAAAAGGTTAGCTGTTCAAGGAAAGACCACACTGACTGCAATTGTGGCTGTTTCTGCTGCTCAGTCACTCTTGAAGCTTATGCAGATTATTAGAGGTTAACATTTTAAGCTTAAAATAAATCACTAAAATAGCTGCAGACAGGATCGCAACCATTCGACCGCAGGATTTTACCTTCCTTTGTGAGGTCTCTCCCTCTCAGGCACCCCTGCAGATGTCCTTCGGTTCACTGTGGAGTAATCTGGGTCCAGTTCATACCCTTCATCATCTACCCCAAGGCTGCGATTATCGTCCTCCAACCCATAAGGCTCTGGCTGGAAACGTTCTGGCTGGGAGCGATTCAAGTCAATGTTGCTGCCTGTTGGCACTTGGGGCTGGGCGACGGGACCATAGTTATCCCTCCTGCTTGGCAAGGTGAAACTACCATCCTCTGGCCGGTAACTGTTTCCTGGTATGTAGGCATAGCGAGGACGGTAGTTGATGCCACGGGACAAGCTGCCATAATTGTCAGCTAGATCTCCATAGCCATCGTGGCTGATAAAAGGGCGATACTGGCTGTCGTGGCCGTCAGGATAAGAATCGTAGCTATTGTAAGATCTGGTCAATGTGGACGAAGCTTGTGGTGTGATGTAACGCTCACCATTCTTCATGTATCTTCTGTCTATTGAATCTGTGTAGCTGCCCATAGGAGAGGAGCTGTCCATTACCGGCAGGCCATCGGGCCCCAGGGGGACCTGGCGTACTGTTCTAGTGGTGACTGTTTTGACCATTTTTGTGACCTGTGAAGCAGAAACCAATACAGATGTTAATGTTTTCCTTCTGTCTGGCTCTAAGTTTTAGGATGAGTACAAGGGAAGTTTCTAGTGAGGAGATCTAAAACTAGACTAGGAAAGACACTGGAAAACATACTGCATGTGAAATCCTGGCAGGCACTAGGTTATCTAACTGACTAATAAGATTCCATACCAGCCTTAGGATGCTGTTTTAGCAATTAGAAAACCCATCTTATATGAAGGTGGAGAGTCAAAGGGGACAGAATTTAAGGTTAATGTTCTAGTTATAATTAATACAACTTTTTCTCCCTTAAGCTCCACTCCTCTAGCCCTCATACCAAACCCCTACAAAAAACCATTGACTGCTCTCAATTACATGGAGTTATTTTAGATTGCCATCAGTGTAAGACTTTCATTATTGCAGCCATCCCAAACCGTACCTATCTAGCTGAACTTTTGCAGTTTCAGACACTTCTATTGAGGTTATGTTTATGCACAATATTACTTTTGTTTTCATACGATTTTTTCCTCCTTATAAATCCTGTTTATTCCAACCCCAAGTGGGTTTAGACTGTTTGAGTATTTCACACTGATCATCCAAAAAGACATTAAAATATAAATAAAAAGGAGACCAAAAGAGTCAAAGGTAGAGACATGACGCAGTCACAGTCCAACATTAAACGGTTAAACAAGATTCAGGGTTTGGCATACAGAAATTTCAGCCAGTGTAGCACTATGGCCAACATACTAAGAACCTTCATTAAAGGTACAGAAACACTTTACATTTCAAATGCCCTAACTATTAAATAAAAGCTTTCATGTTAACAATATCCCTTCTTCTCTTTAGCTGGAGAGAGTATTTAGAACAGGGGTGAGCAAACTTTTTGGCCTGAGGGCCACATCTGGGAATACAAATTGTATGGCAGGCCATGAATGCTCACATAATTGGGGTTGGGGTGCGGGAGGGGGTGAGGGCTCTGGTTGGTGGTGCAGGCTGGGGATGAGGAGTCTGAGGTGTAGGAAGGTGCTCTGGGCTGGGACTGAGGGGTTAGGAAAGCAGGAGGGGCAGGGTGCAGGTTCCGGATGGGGGTGCGAGTTCTGGGGTGGGGCTGGGGATGAGAGGTTTGGGATGCAGGAGGGGACACTGAGATGGAATTGAGGGGTATGGAGAGCAGGAGGGGATTGGGGGTTGGGGAATGGGGAGAGGCTTGGGGTGCAGGCTCTGAGTGGCGCTTACTTCAAGCAGTTCCCAGAAGCAGTGGCAACTCCCTTTCTCCTGCTCCTACACAGAGGTGTGGCCAGGCGGGCATGCTGCCCCATCTGCAGACACTGCCTCTGCAGCTCCTGTGCAGCATGGGAGGGGCCATTAGAGCGTGTAGGAGCCAGAGCAGGGCCATGCCATGGCTTCCGGGAGCCGCATAGTGTGGCCCCCGATCCAGCACCCCAGCTGGAGTGCTGGAGTGGGGCTGAACCACATGGTGTGGCCCCCGACCCAGAGCCCCGGCTGGAGCACCGGAGTGGGGCCAAGCTACATGGTTAGGCCCCCCAACCAAATGCCTTGGCTGGATCGTCAGACCAGAGCAAGCCCCAGAACTCGCTCCCCAGCAGGAGTTCGCAGGCCGGCTTAAAATTGTTCATGGGCCAGATACGGCCCACAGGCCATAGTTTGCCCACCCCTGATTGAGAAGGAAAACACAGTTTGATACCATCAAAGAGACGGTCTGACAAAGATGGTAATAACTGTCCTTTTGGGAAAAAGAGAAAGTTAATTGAAATAGGCTAAAGCTGTCATTACTGCTTTTGCTGAAGTCCAATCTTATTTCCTAGAAGGCAAAACAAGACCAACATACATAAAGGGGTCAGAAATAGAACAGCAAAGATGGAAAAAACAGTTTGTCTCTGGTGTTGACTAATTTTCAACCTCCTTGGTGAAAACAGCAGGCACGTCACATGGTCTTGTCTTAGCAACCCTGAGACCTGACAAACTTATACCAGCTTCCAGCTGTTTAGCGCATTGCATCAGCTGCCTCTTTCTGGTCATGGGCTTACAGCTGCATTGCAAAATATAGTCTTGTCAGCTAAACCAGACTTTCATTATATGGAAAAAAGAGAGGGCTAGGAGAGAGAAGAAATATAGTGGGGAAAGGAGGGTAGGAGTCAGAATAAAATCTCACAACCCAAGTGGTGTTTGGGTTTCAGCTGGAGCCCATGCAGGTGGCAGTGTTACCTGGGACCCTCTCTCTGGCCCAGTCTGCTCAGGACATTTTTCAGCATCAGAATGAAGAAAGGCCAGAGTCCCAGGAGTCAATGAGCATGGCAGCTATGATGGTGAAGCCTATTCCAATAGCCAATTTGTCTCCCAAGGTCTTTCTTTTTAAGAACTCCAAAAGTGAGCATTGGGCAGAATAATCCATCTTCCCTTATTTTGTTCCCCAATGGGCCTAATTTCTGACACACCAGTTTTGGTTTATTGATTCCAGATCCCACATTTCTCTTGCTCATGGTCTTATCATAAACTCTGAATTACATCAGTTGGTCTTTCTGTTTGGACTAATTCAGTCTGTCTCACTTTTGCACCTTTTCTCATCAACGTTTCTCATAGGTTATTGTGACATCTTATGAACTTTTACTAACTTTTTACAGCAGAGCTTACCACGAAGATGAACTGTGGTCCAATTATCACAATAGACCAGTAAAAGCTGCTTCAGAGGAGATGCAAGAAACCCTGCCATAGAAGTGCGGGCATAATCTGTCCCTAGGGAAAGTTTCCGCCTAACCCCCAACAAACGTTGGTTTAAGCTCTGAAGCATGAAGATCTCTCTCTTCCAGAATATGGGTAACCCACAAAAAGGAGAAAGTGAAACATTCCTGTTAGACCTGCAGTAGCAATTGGCTAATATGCACTATTCTGAAAGCTATGCTAGCATTAAGGAAGATATTGCTGCTCATATAAGGAGATTATAGAGTCATGTTAATTTCTGTCATCAGAAATACTGGGGTGAGAGAGAGAGTACATACACTAGCTTGTATTACCCACTGGAAAAGAACAAACATAAAAAAGAGTTTTTAAAACCAAATACCAGAAACTATGGAGAGAGGTAAAAGGGTAAGTGTAAGTACGTTACACTTTTCTTACTCTAAACTGCACAGTACTGTGTGCACATGGAGTAAAATGGCACATATTAAATCTGTTTCTGGTATGTTCAATGGCTCAGAAGCCGAAATTGAGAGATTTTGATCTACAGCCTCTGATTAAAAAATATCGATCACTGACCAGATTAGCCAAACCACTGCAAAAACAATACAATACTAGAACACATCTTTTGAAGCAGCTCCAGACATATCCTCCAGCCAGATGTTTTGACACAGAAAGTGTGAACATGAAAATTTCACCCAAACAGCGTTTTTTCCAGAGACATCTGCAATCAAATGATACTTCAACCTAATGAAATAATGAAGTCCTGTAAGTCTGTAAAACAGCAAGAATGGCTCCCCACCAACAGCATAATTAAACAGCATCACGAGCTGAATGATGCATAGTCAGATATCAGCACGATCTTTTCTGTCATTAGAACAAGAGCTGAAGGAGATTTCCTCAGCATCCTGAGGGTTTGCCTTAGTAATTAGTATCCTCCTTGAAGCTTAGTCTTCTTGCGTTCTGGTAAGCTAAAAGAAAGAGCACCACATCTAAAAGAGAAATAATAGTTTCACCGAATTAATAGGATCTGGCAGTTCATTTCTTGTTTCATGGTATTTATATAACACAATCAGAAGTCTTACGTATTAACATCAGTGTCATCCAATTAAAGGAATTTCTACAGAAAAAAAGAGCATGGGTTAAAATAAGTACCACAAATAACTTAGGTGGCTGTTAGTATCTGGACATGAAAGTAGGCACCACATTTCAGTACCATCCTCTTCAACTCCAAACACAAAACTACATTAAAGTGCTAGAAAACAATCTCTCAGGATCGGTGCATGTGGGGACTTTTCTACAGCAGCCACACACAACATACTAGATTACAGTTTTTGGTGGTCTTGAACTTTCAGAGCAGAATCCAGAAACAAGATACAGTGAGAGAGAGGGTTAAAGTGATTTTAAAAAGATTTCTGAATACACTGGTCTACAATTTTTGAGAAGTCGTCTGCTTCAGAGATAAAATGTGGTATTTATTATGTATTTTGATGTGCTGAATTCAAATATGACAATTAAAACAACTGATTGGCTACTGTTTCTAAGATATTTAAGTTTTTACATTTTATGTCTATGTATATTGTGTAGATAGTAGAGTTTTAATCATAAATTGTAAACCTAGGTCTTTTCATGTGTTTATGGTTGCTTTACATGATAATATTTCACCTATCCTGTTTATGTAACACTTTAAAAATCAGCAAAAGGGTTATATAAATAAAATTTATTATGAAACAAAAGGCAAAAAACTATTATGTACATAGTTTAGTCCTATTCAGTGTCTACTCGGCGCTTCTTGGCTTGTCTCTTGTATTCATTAAATGGAGCATCTCTTGTCACTGTCCAGCAATAGTCTGCAAGCATTGATGGGCTCCATTTGCCCTGATAGCGTTTCTCCATTGTTGCAATGTCCTGGTGAAATCGCTCGCCGTGCTCGTCGCTCACTGCTCCGCAGTTCGGTGGAAAAAAATCTAGATGAGAGTGCAAAAAATGTATCTTTAGTGACATGTTGCAACCAAGGCTTTTGTATGCCTTGAGGAGGTTTTCCACCAACAACCTGTAGTTGTCTGCCTTGTTGTTTCCGAGAAAATTTATTGCCACTAACTGGAAGGCTTTCCATGCCGTCTTTTCCTTGCCACGCAGTGCATGGTCAAATGCATCATCTCGAAGAAGTTCACGAATCTGAGGACCAACAAAGACACCTTCCTTTATCTTAGCTTCACTTAACCTTGGAAATTTTCCACGGAGGTACCTGAAAGCTGCTTGTGTTTTGTCAATGGCCTTGACAAAGTTCTTCATCAGACCCAGCTTGATGTGTAAGGGTGGTAACAAAATCTTCCTTGATTCAACAAGTGGTGGATGCTGAACACTTTTCCTCCCAGGCTCCAATGACTGTCGGAGTGGCCAATCTTTCTTGATGTAGTGGGAATCTCTTGCACGACTATCCCATTCGCAGAGAAAACAGCAGTACTTTGTGTATCCAGTCTGCAGACCAAGCAAGAGAGCAACAACCTTCAAATCGCCACAAAGCTGCCACTGATGTTGGTCATAGTTTATGCACCTCAAAAGTTGTTTCATGTTGTCATAGGTTTCCTTCATATGGACTGCATGACCAACTGGAATTGATGGCAAAACATTGCCATTATGCAGCAAAACAGCTTTAAGACTCGTCTTCGATGAATCAATGAACAGTCTCCACTCATCTGGATCGTGAACGATGTTGAGAGCTGCCACCACACCATCAATGTTGTTGCAGGCTACAAGATCATCTTCCATGAAGAAGAATGGGACAAGATCCTTTTGATGTTCATGGAACATGGAAACCCTACCACCACCTGCCAGGAGATTCCACTGCTGTAGTCTGGAGCCCAACAGCTAGACTAGAGCCATTCAACAATTTTAAGCATCATTTTCGTTCTCAGTGACCCAGAATTAGTAAAGTTTGAGTATATTTATTTCAGAAGCATTTTGGCTGTAGAACAGTGGTACTGAAAGACAGCAAGGGCAATCCTACTGGGTGCAAAAAGTGGGGTTCCTTCATACTGGTCAACTCTTATCCTGGAAGGTCTACAATTTGTATTATGTGAATGCCTAAAGGCTCCACTCAGGAAGACATTCAAAATGTAGTTTTTGGATAGATTACCTAGTCTAGAAGTTTTTAGCCTTTTCCATACTGTGAATCCATGGTACATCAGAAAAAGACTTTGGGACAATTCTCCATAAAGAAAAGCTGGTTTCAGCTCCCTAGAGCTTGTTCGCAACCTCCAGACTGAGAATCCCTTATCTAATCTAGGTTTGACTTAAATTAAAGCAGGGTAGAATTTTCAAAAGTGCCTAAATCCCAATTTCAAAAGGTATTTGGGTATTGCTCTGCTCAGCATTGACTAAGGAAGTCTAACAATCATTGCCAAAAAGGAGCTCCTGAATCACTTTCAAATGTGAGTTTTAGGCTTTCTAAATTAGGGCAGGTCTAAATTATGAGTTGGTGTGAAGCAAAGTGGGATGGAAATCTACCACACTCCAGTGTGCCACACGCTCAGCTGTCCATGTGAACCCTGCTGTTGTGCACTTAAAGTTCCCTAGTGTGCTGTCCACGTGGACAGCTAGTACCCCACAGCATGCTGGAGTGCTGCAGATTTACATCCGAGCTTGCCATACAATAAGCATTTGTGCAAACATCCCGGTGTGCACTTTTGAAAATTGTATTTCAAATCCAGCGAGATAATTTTTTTTTTTTTAGAAAAATCAATTAAATTGTGTATTTGTCAGCCTTGCCACTGTTTACAAGGTGAAAATTTTTGATATTTAATTTGAGGCCGATGTAGTGTGACAATATTTCCTCCAGTTCTTTCTGGAAATGCATTTTCCAACAAAACCATTTATACTTCAAAAACCTGCATGTTTTCCTTTCCTTCTTGCTTTACTTTCCTGCCTTGAAGTCACAGGAACAGCAAATGAGAAAAAACTGAAAAGCTACCACAATTATTGTAAATGACCCCAAAGTAGAGGTGATTGGATAGATAAGCTCACAGTGCATATTAGCTCCTCAAAGTGTGTGACGTGCAAACATTAATACAGAGGAAGATCCTAGCAGGATTTTGTTTAAATGGTTTGGCTTTGTACAAACGAACCCCACTTGATTACGTAGTGCTTATAATTCCTACATTCCATGGTGTGGGTTTAAAAAAAAAAAAAAAAACAAATAAAAAACCAACACACACAGCTCAGATAAATTAAATATCTTATAGAAACTGACAAGACGAGATTTTGCTGAAATTGTGTCATAAAATAGAAACAGGAAAGAAGGAAGCACTCAAGGATAAAAACATTTTGACATTTCCAAGTGCTTATTTTTGAACTACAGACTGTAAAATCATCATCAGGCCAAATGGATTCAAGGCTTTACCTTTCTGTTAAATGCTGGGTAAGAACTGACCCTGCAGAGTTTCAAAAAGAGGCTCAAACTTTCGCCCTTTTCCACTTAACCTTGACATTTTCCAAGAGGCCTATGTGAGTGAAGTACTCCACTCCTACTGAAACTCATTCCAGCTGCAGTACCTACCTTCCCTTAAAGCCCTTTCAAACAACTCTGCTTAAGTGTATGGCTGCACTATGGGGCTAAGTGGCACCTCAGGAATCTAGGGCTTAAATCACAAGCACTTTCAATCCCCACAATAGGAGGAGAAGGTAGTCAGCACTTTGCAAGATCAGGTCCCTGGTGAGAACTGAAAAGCATGAGGCAGAGTGTGCATGTTCTCAGACAGCTTTTATTTTTAAACACAAAAAGCAAACAAAGAAGCCTATTTAAAAATATAGGTACATTGTTTTATGCAAAAATAGGATCAAAATCTCTCTTGGAAAACATTTAGCATTCCAATGCTGATGAGAATATCCAGAAATAGAGAAAAGCACACACACACACACACACACACAAATAATTTGGCTTACTTTATTAAGTGCTCTTCAACCACTGAAGAACAGGCTTCATTTAATCTGCTGCAGCGTTCCTATGCTAGAAACTAAATGTGGTAGCTCCTCCCCAAGGTGACCTTCACTGTTTTAACATGCTAGATATTTGCCTTCCAGGAGAGACCGTAAAGTTGAGATGGAGTATATTAGATACATCCTTTGTGCCGTGAATGAGATGCAAAGACCAAAGCAGGAAGGTACGTACATTAAACAACGAGAGAGTTTGGAGAGCAATCACAGAAAGTACATTTCAAAAAGGGGAATGAAGGGAAGTTTTCTCCATTTAAAAGATGGCAATTATTGAGTTCTATGAACCCTTCTTCTTAACACAACTCACTGCAATAAGAGGTTTTGAACAAGAAGAAAGGAAAAGCACATGGTCAAATTTCAGTGCCTATGAGTTGAGACTGTTTACTTTAATTATACTTTGAGAAAGACAGTAGCATATTATGTCTCTGAAACAGCAGGTATAAAAGAAAGCACAAGGGAACAGTATTGTGCAGGAGCCACTACATTTCAATTCTAGCTCCAAAGTCTCAAATGCAAAATTGAAGTGAATAAAGCCTTCAACTACCAGAAAGGGGATTCCAAAGAGGAAGGAGCTAAGCCGTTCTCGGTGGTGGTAGACAACAGAACAACGAGCAATGGTCTCAAGTTGCAGTGGGGGAGGTCTAGGTTGGATATTAGGAAATACTATTTCACTAGAAGGGTGGTGAAGCACTGGAATGGGTTACCTAAGGAGGTGGTGGAGGTTTTTAAGGCCTGGCTTGACAAAGCCCTGGCTGGGATGATTTAGTTGGAGTTGTTCCTGCTTTGAGCAGGGGGTTGGACTAATCTTCCTAATCTTCTATGAAAAGGAATCCAAAATCTAAAAGTAAAAATGCACTCAATCTGTGGAACCCAAAAGCATGTTCTAAATAGAACATCAAATCAAGTAATACCAGCGTGAGTTAGTCATGCCAGTCACAGAAACACAGCCGAAACAGTCTTCGAAGCGGTATCCCATGGTAGGAAGTGGGACCCTGGAAAGCTCCTCGAATGCATTTGGCTGGTGGAGGAGCAGATCGTTGGGTTCTCTGGTTTTTATGATGCTGAATGCAGTGTCTTAGTCAGCCTGGCATGGCTGCTCGCTTGAAGGAAAGCTGTTGGGGGAAGTGGCTGGCCTGGCACTTCCCAGAACATTCCCTGCTGTGAGGGTGAAAGGAAGCCTTGCCCCAGGTATGAGGGCTCAGCCTAAGGCAAAGAACAAAGGGTTGTAGTTCGGAAAAAACACTAACATGTTAACTATCGCAAGCTCACTGGCAATCAATTAACTCCAGGTAAAAAGCCTAGTGTAGGCATACTCTGAAGCTCCTGTCTAATGGAGGAAGGCATCAGAGCCTCCAGTTGGAGACCTACACTGGGGAGGAAAAATGGGGCAGAAGTGAACTAGAGACTGATGGTTTGCCTGGAAAGCTGGAGGGAAACTGACTGGAACATGGGAGGAAAGTAGGTTTGTAATGCATGAGGTGGTGAGTGGAACATGATCTGTACCAGTGCATGGTAGGAGTAAAGTCGCAGATGAGGGAAGGGTTAAATTGGGCTAGAGCCCATTTTGTATAGCATTTGGGGGGAGTTGCAAGGCAAGGTAATGAGCTGCTGGCTGACAGACAGAGGTGTGGGGAGCGGGATGCGGAGCATGTATATATAGACCTAAAAAAGGAACCATGTCAATTTTTAATACCACTTTTATTAAAGTAATGCATTAAACATTACATAAAATAGATTTAACATTTATGTGGCTGAAGACAGTCCTAATTCTAGTGTAGAAATACTGTTCTTTTAAAAGGGGTGCAAAAAAAAAAGTGAGCGTCCACTTGAAGCAGGGCTAGAGTCACTATTTTAAGCCACTGGGGTGACAGCAACTCCTTCAGAATCTTGCTAGTGGTAGTCTTCTAGGGGGATGTACTAAATTAGCATATCCATACACTGTCATATCCTCTCCCCATCCAACACTACCCTCACTTGAGGAGTTACATTGGGCATCTGAGAGCTCCCGAATACAGGGGAAGGGTAACGATTCCTTGCACTGCTGTAACCGCTCCCTCCAGCCTGATTTTCTGCTTCTAGGAGTCCTGGGCCAGGATGTGTGAAAGCAGCTTTGGGTGAATATGTCAGCTTTTCATTATTATTTTATTACTGTAGTACTCAGTGTACGCGCAATGTGCCCAGCCATTTAGAGTGTCATCATCAGCCAGGTGGAGAACCGGCAGGCTGCCATCAAAACAAGTTGGCACTCATCAAGGATATGTGACAGTGTGAACTGACTGCAGCTGCATCATGGGAGAAAACCCCTGTTTAAAGAGACTGGCCACACAGTTGCCCTGTCCTGTTCGAAACTGGTTCAGACATGACCAAAGGTGCCTTGGCAAGTCAAACCCCGGTGGACAGATGGTTGGGCCAGTGACAAGAGAGTGACTAACGGTCATTGCTGACCACTTGTTGCGACAAACAGATTCCACTGTCACAAGTGACCATGAAGGGCATCTCGAAGACAGGTGAGCTGGCGGGTGGTACTACCGCAGCGCCCATTGCTGTAGTCTCCAAGCCCTTCACAGGCTTGAAGGTATTTATCTTCACCATAGGAGATAAGGAAGTCTCATTATTTCCAACTGAGGCACAGAGAAACAGACTGACTTATCACAAGTCACACAGGAGGCCTGCAGTAGAGCAGGGAATCGAACCTGGGTCTCTGGAGTCCCAAGCTAGTATCTAAACCTATGGGATGAAGGACAGTCTTATGGTACAAGACTGGGAGCGAGTCAGGAGATCTGGAGTCCACCACACACTTCCTGTGTGACTGTGCCTCCACCTCCTCATCTGTGCAATGGGGACAGTAATTCCATACCTCACAGAGGTAACCACGAAACAAATGTCTTTGAGAGATGCTCAAATACTGCAATGACAGGAGCTATAAAAACACATAACTAGACTAATGCCAATCAACTTCCAGAGAAAAGCACTAGCAAATGAACTGCAACTGTCTCCATTTTTGCATTTGTTACCAAGCCAACTATAAGCTGAAGACCAGCTGGATTTCTAAGTGGCTGTTAAAATTTAAACCATATTAAAATATAGAATTAAGAAGTGTATACTTTCAAAGATAGTGGTGATCCCCTTTAAAACCACGTTGCCTTTTCTGACCAAATTTCAAGTGGTTTGGCCAACCTGCATTTTGGACATTTCAACATCACTTCTTGAATCCAAACTGGACTTTAACAGAACTATTCCTTCAGTAAAATGGCTCTTCTACGTTCCTAAATTTCCCTGGGTTTAGCACATAGACTGAAGCGGATTTAACAGTGACATAAATGAAAAGACCATGCAGAGGCAGATTAGGGTTTTGTGGGGCCCTGGGCCAGATAACAGAGTCCCTCCCCACCCCTTCCACCTGCAGTCTCCACCACTTCTCTGGCTTGCACCGCTACACTCACTCGACACTCTTGAGGGATGGAGCGGGGTTGGGGCACAGGGGTTTCCCCTGCCTGCCTGATACTCCTGCTGGGGGAGAGCGGGGTCAGGGTGCAGGGGCTTGCTCTGCACCACCTGCCTGGAGCTCCTGTGAAGGGGTAGGGAGTGCAGGAATCAGCGCATGGGGGCTTCTCCCACTCCCTGGTAGGAGCGCTGGGTGGGCAGGCGGAGTAGGATAAGATCCCGCACCGTTACCCCATTCCCTGGCAGAAGTGCTGTGTGGGCAGAGCGGGTCAGAGCATGGGGGTGCCCATTTTTCCAGGTCCCTCCAATTGGCCGTTGGACTAATCCACCACTGGACTATGTTCCCAACTCTTAAAGCATGTCAATTTTCTACTCAATTTTATAATGCTTGGGATGTACCTGAAATAGGTTTATTATCTGATATCACATGTTAATTTAAACATCTTTTTTGCTATAGGATTTTCTTCAGTGCATGGGAAAAATGGTGTGAGTGAGAGAGAACAGGTACAGTATTTGTTTAAGGTATGTAGGAAAGACGGTGAAATAGCAGGTATATCATGTAAGATAAGATTACATTCTTCATGCTGTGAGAACGAGCATGTTGCTTATCTGCAGTTTGACTATTTTGGACAAACTATATCATCCATGTGGTACCCTAATCTAAGAGCCATTGTATGGAAAGGAGGCCTCTGCTATTTTTACAAACGCCATTACCCTTTAGGTCACATCTACTGTTGCATCCCTTTGCAAGGCTTAGGTTAGAGTCTCAAAGCTATGCATTATAATTAGTTTATTAAAAAAGTTGCTCCATTTCATCAGCCTGTAAATTTATTACTTCCTCCCTGTATACTTTTCTGCTAGAAAAAGATATAAATATAAAGATGTAACACACTGTTTTTAAATCTTAAAATACTGAACTATAAGTCTCTCAAATAAAATGGGAGGAGGCTGAAGTGATTTTTAAATCCTATATACAAGCTTACTAGGAAAGTCCAAAAACCCTTCCCTATCTAAAGATGCATTTAGAACAGCCAAAAGAACATACACACAAAGAGCCTCAAACAGTGTAAACATGTGCAGCTCTGTTGACTTTAGTGGAATTGTGCTCCTTTAGCTTGAGATCTGACACACTGATGTCTTAAGCGACTGCAATTCTGGAATGCCAGTAAACACAAACATAAACACCAACATGGTGACTTCTGTACAACTTTTTTTGGCTGCCCATTTATGTCCAATCTAAGGGGGAAAACATCTGGACAATCTCATTTTAACGAATGCTGTTTTAATAGTTTTAAGAATAGAAACACATCTGACCCTTCACTAGACCAAACCCTAGTAAAGATGTCAGCGTAACTGCTGAGGTCCAGAACTGTAGGTATAAAGCTATTCTAAGAGGTCTGCAAAGCTTGCCAGAGAGCGCCAAACATATAATACTTGTCCCATGGAAAACGGAAACTAACCTAATACAAGACAACATTAGAGGAGTAAACAAGAGCAGAGTTGAGTGAAGGGGAGGAAGGCCAGTAGTAACATCTATAATCATAACGAACCTGATAGTGTACCTACATGGTATTGACAGAGAATCACTCATATGTAAGGCCCCCATGCTTGTCACAGAGGTCATGGAAGTCACAGATTCTGTGACTTTCCATGACCTCCACTCCGTGACTTCTGGAGCAGCATGGTGCAAGTGGCCCGGGAGCCACCCGAGCAGCCCCTGAGCCAGTCGCACTGACTGCTGCTGGAGCAGTCTCAGGACCACCCCCGCAGCAGGAGTTTGGGTGGGTGGGTGGGCGCTCAGGGCTGGGGATTGGGGTGCGAGGCGGTGCTTACCTGGGGTAGGCTTCCCAGAAGGGAGACAGGAACTCCCATCCCTCAGCTCCTAGCTCTATGTGCTGCCGCTGCCCACAGCCACCGCCCCCACAGCTCCCACTGGCCATGGTTCCCAACCATTGGGAGCTGCAGAAACGGGACTCCGGGTGGAGCAGAGGCAGCACGTGGAGCTAAGGTCACTGCTTCCCAGGAGCTGGGTAGGGCCTGCCCCAGCCACCCCCAGGCCACGCCCCCCTCTCCATCACTCACTGTGCTCCCCATACACCCTCCAGCATCTACAGCACCCTGAGGGCCCCCCTCCCCAAGCCACCCCTCTAAGTCATGAATTTTTGTTTACTGCTCATGATCTGTCCATGACTTTTACTAAAAATACCCGTGACTAAAACATATCCTTACTCACGCGCAATTGTGGTGATATTTAAAACAAAAGCTGTGGAAACTGGAAAACTATTTTCTGAGGAACAAAGCAATAGGCAGACTCACACCATTACTGAGGATTGTATATAGTTTGAGACAGAACGAGACATGATTATTGTACTGCTCTATTCTACATGCCACTAATTTTTTTTAAAATTCTGTGTGAGGCTGACGTTTTACCATTTCTCCCCAATGGACCAATATGAAAAAGGAGAGCAAACCTTACCTTTGAAATAACCCTTCTAATGCCCCTAAAATCATACTCAGCATGGTCCAGAAATTCCTACCTTAGTCTCAGTTCTCCTTGTGGTTCCATCTTCTGAAGTCACAATAGACACATGGGAAGTAGGGGTACCCGGGTCTTCCTCAACAGTAACAGTCTCCTCCACCATCTCCTGAGGCTCTTGCATCATTGTTATTGATGTCTGGTTGCTGGGGCTTTGCTCCTAAGAAATAAAAATGGAACATGTTTGTCATTTATACTGTCACTACCTAGAAGGGTGGGTTTGTTTGTTTTTAAACAATATGCAATGTCAGATGCCTGGAAATGTAGATTCAGAAGGGAGGGCTTTACTGACCCAAGAATAACTAGCTGAGGGTAGGCTGGCCTGACTGAATAACCTACCTAAGTGGAGATCATTTGAAAGGACGTCAAGGACTCAGCATTTATTGCCCATTTACAGGAGACTATTTCTTCATATTTACACTTGATTTGCACTTTCCCTACTATGCCCAATGTAGGATGAGTGGAGTATCTGTGCATAAAAAACACCAAAAAACAAACAAACAAAAAAAAACCCACCGTGCTCCACAGTAAACAGGATCATTTCTTTTAGAGCATTTAATCTTATTTAGTATTAGAAACTTATTTCCAACCAATAAAATACACTCTTCAGACCTCAGTAGCAGCGTATAACAAGGCTATAAATAATTTATCAAGGCCTTGTAGTTACTCAGTACGCTAACACATCTTACTTGGTCAAAGTGATGATGATAATTAAGGAAATATGGATAGCCAAAGAATCGCACAACTGAACTGGTGCTAGCAGCAGTGGGAGCTTTTCCCTGCTGAATATCCTACAGTATAGATAAGGCCTAACTGGTTACAATCTCAGTTAAGAGTTATAGTATATACACAACATAGCCAACTAGGGCTGCCAGGCATCTGGTTTTTGACCGGAACACCCAGCCAAAAAGGGACCCTAGCCGCTCCGGTCAGCACCACTGATAAGGCCATTCAAAGCCTGGTCAGCGGTGCAGCAGGACTAAGGCAGACTCCCTGTCTGCCCTGGCTCCACGCAGCTCCCAGAAGTGACTGGCATTTCTCTGCAGCTCTTTGGCATAGGCGCAGCCGTAGGGGCTCCATGTGCTGCCCCCACCCCGAGCGCTAGCTCTCATTGGCTGGGAACAACAGCCAATGGGGAATGGCGGGGACAGCAGCAGCAGCATGCAGACCCACCAGGCTGTGCCTCCACCTAGGAGCCACAGGGACATACTGGTGACTTCAGGAGACTCCCGAGGTAAGTGGGACCCAAAGCCCACACCTTGCACCCTCTCCCGCACCCCAACTCCCTACCCCAGCCCTCATCCCTGACCCCATACCAGATTCCGCATCCCCACACATCCCCCAACCCTTTGCCCCAGCCCAGAACCCCCCCTCACATTCCAAACCCCTCATTTCTGACCCTCCCCCAGAGCCTGGACTCCAACCCCCTCCTGCACTCCAAACCCCTCATCCTCAGCCCCACTCCAGAGCTCACATCCCCACCCAGAGCCCCTCATCCCCTTCAGCACTCCAACCCCTTGCCTCAGTCCAGTAAAAATGAGTGAGTGAGCGAGGGTAGGGGAGAGCGAGCAACAGAGAGAGCGGAGATGGAGTGAGCGGGGACGGGCCAGGGCGTACAGTTTTCTGCAAATCGAAGTTGGTAACCTTGTATAGTCCACTGTTGAACAGAATGAAAATTCTCTACAAAAGGATGGTTCTCTTGAGGAAAGCTACCCGAAGATGATTCTTCTGCCTCCCAAGCAGACATTTCTGTTACTTTTTCATTGTGCAATTTGTGTGTCTCACATAGCAACAGAAATCAGAAGAGATATTCCTGATGGATGAATGAATTTCAGAAGTGTCGCAATACATGAACAATGAAACACTGGTTTACAGCTTGAGAAATAAGACTTGTCCAAAACACTTGCAATCCTTAGCTAGGGCCAGTGGTATAAAACAGTTCCTTTCACTGTACTCCCTAAAGCCAGTGGGCTGTGCACAGTCGTAAGAGTACAGAGCCTAAAGCAGAATTGGGGCCTATGCTTACAAAGGGAAGTCCTACTAGATGTAAGAGGAATCTGATATTCCTTCTACACTTACTTCAATAATAAAATGTTTAAAAAAATAGCAGTGAAGTATTATGCTCTGTGTACAATTAATTGCAATGCCAACTGATCCTGTTAAGAAATGATTGTGGGTAAGTCAAGATCTCTTTTCACTGATTATGGAAATAAAATGATGGGGATGAAACTGTTCTCATGCAGCTGTTAGTTTAATTATGTTACGACTTAAATATCCTGTACCTGTGAGCAGTGTCATCACTAGGAAACTACCGTGTATTGTTTTATAGCATTTTATTTAGGAAATTATATTTCATCCCCATGGTATCTGGCTAGCATCCTAGGTGGTGACATGCCTTCTCTTGAGTCCTGAAGGAGAGACTACTTTCAAATGAACTTTGTGCAGATGAACAGGAGCAAAGCTTTTGAATTCTCTTCTTAGAAACTTCACAGGAGAAAAAAATATTTCATTTAATCCTCACATGATCTGTAACCTTCTTTGAAGCAAGCTGGGAAGGTGCCCTTGTTCAGTTTACTTTATTTACAGCTATATTCTGACATTCCAGATAATACCTGTTATTGCAATTTGGGCTTATATTTTAACTAGTGAATAGTTTTCGTGTCCAGGTAGACATTAACAACAACTAGGATGACCAGACACCAAGTGTGAAAAATTGGGACAGGGTGAAGAGTAATAGGAGCCTATCTAGAAAGAGACCCAAAAATCAGGCCTGTCCCTATAAAATCGGGACATCTGGTCACCCTAATATTAACCCATCACAGACTTCAGTACAGGCATTAAGCTGGAGGGGATCTCTTGACCAAACAGGAAAGAGGGCAAATCATAAAAGGAATATGGACACTGGACCAAATTCACTGGTGGTGTAAGCAGGCCCAACTCCATTTCCCATTGAAATCACAGCATAATTAATACTGCAAAATTTGTCAGCCTAAATATGCTTAAATCCCACAGGAAATCACTCATTTCAGCAGTTTTCAAGCTTTCATTTCTCTGATCACTACTGCCAATGACTTGTGATACATGCTGAATCTTGCAAGTATTCTGCAGTTTAAGAGTCATTTTATGTTTTATCACCATAGACTAAAGGGGAAGCTAAGTCCTGTGGAAAATCTATTCAGAGTTGCATATTCTTCCAGGAAAAACAAAACAATTGGCTTTAATTCCAATCCCTTATAGTGAAGCCATTTTCTCCAACTGACAGAAAAGTTTCACCTCAAGTAGAGGTTCTCTATAATCAGAAGGCAGTTTACACATTGTAATGAACTGAAAATTCAGGACCATCCATTATTCTTCACTGTAAAACAGGATTACACAATATCCAAGTCCATTCAACATAATCCATTGTACTCCCTTCTCTGTAACCTTCCCTGCCAACTTTCAGATGGTATCAAATCCCCATACCTTTTAAAAGTTGAGGATTTTTTGTGCATGCTCTCTCTCTCTCTCGGCTGCATTTTGAGGCCACTGGATTACCTAGTTTCTCTCCTCCTTCCCTAAAGTTTTGGGAGGCAAATCATGTTTTGTGATAAACTTAGGAAAACAGAGAGGCAAAAAGTAGTTTGTCCTTTTTTGTGATATTTTTACTTAAAAATAATAAAATCTCCCTTTGTATCCAGGCTGCCTGTGGGCAAAGAAAAATCTTTAAAGCCTGGCACTTAAACATGAGCGAACTGCAGACTAGAGCACGCTGACTTTAAATGAACACTAGTGCTTGTTTTTATCCTCTGGCTGCTTCTAAAATGATGATCCTGAGAGATGTGATATGGATTTGCATTCCTAATGTAGTCCCCTGCACATCAAAAGATTAAAAGCCTGACTAGTTCAAGGTAGATTTCCCAATGCAGACAGCTACCCAGATCCATGCATTTGCATGGATCTGCCTTCTTACCGCATGAACTATCCAGGGACATGTGAGTGAAAAGGGTGCAATGTCATCCAACCTTCAGTTTCCCGAGTTGAGTTCCAGGAGGTTGCTCTTTGATCTCCAAAAACTTTTTAATGTTCTTGACTCTCAAGTTTTTGGTAAAGTAACAACAATGGGAAAAAAAAATAAATGTTTAGTTTCAATTATGGCTTTTGTGTCTCAATCACAGAACTCAGGACTCAATGCTACTTTCAAAATTCTTCAAAAGGCATCAAATGAATCTCTCTGCATAGATCAAAAAATATCCTGCACACCCCCTTTCTGAACAGGATTCTGCATGAAGCCAATGTTTCAAACATTTAAACAGTTCAGCTCAATTATTTAAGGACTTAGTAAAAACTTGACTTGACGGACACTTTGATATTTGCTAGTCTGTGCAGACTTGTAATGGTTCAAATGTGGTTCCCTCAATGGCTAGTCTTAGTGGTGGTTTCCTATCCTTGTCATGCAGCAGGAGACTCCAGTTTGGACCCACATCCCATTCCTTTGCTCACTTTGCTAAGGTACTCACCAGGCAAACGTGAGCAGCCTGTGAGAGATCATGCTTGGTGTCACTCAGTATAGGACTTCATTTTGGGGATCATGAATAGTTGTCAGGGGATTGTGGCAACCTTACCCTTTCCATATTGTTAAATGAGGGATGGATCCCAATATGGGAAAGTTGAGATTGAGCCATTGCTTTACAGCGATTAAGCAACAGCACAGTCAGTCTCTGAAGAGGGCTCCTATCCAATCCTCGTCAGTCGGAAAGATGTTCAGGATTGTGACAGCTCCAGCAGGAGAGAGATGTTACTCTCTGCCTTGGCTTCCAGAGACCACAACAACATCTCATTTAACCTTTCAAGCATGATGGTCAGACTACAGAAATGTAAGAGCATTTACATAAAATCATGGCAAGAGTTCTCGTGTGATAAATGAACATATTTCCAAGGTGTCACCGAGAGAAGTCACTGAGTGTAATGTATGAGGCATTATATGAGTCATCATATCTCTGGTTCTGTCACAAGAAAATCAGAAGTCAACACTACTTATTTAAAAAGTAGGTCCCAATCCAGTTAGTGAGAAAGCGTATCAATACTGAAGGCTTTTCTCCTTGCTTTTTGTCAGTGGATGAATCACATCCCTGTTTAGCTGTGCTTACATTTCCAGCAGCCTCTAAAAACAAGCCATTGTTAAAAAAAACAATTTATCCCCAGCCTGTAAAAGTTTAGTGCAGTTAGACATTTCAGGCAAGAACTGTAAAATAGTAATTCTTGTTTTGTTAAAAGCAGAGTGATTTGCCATACAGAAATATCTCAGAGAGCCTACTTTGCATTAGAATATTGAAGTCCCTAGAACCATCATCATTTTGATTCCTAGAGTTATCTTTCCATCAAAGTGATTATTACTGATTTATATCTGTTTAATAAAAGAATAAGCTCCCCCAGAAGGATCACACATCCTGCACTGAGACAGAAAAAAGTTATTTTATTTTCTGTTTATGAAACCGTTTAAATTACAGGAGATTACCTCTTCCCACCAAAACAGGCACTCTTCAAAAACATTCAAAGCATGTCCATCTAATAACCCTCCTTCTGTTTAGTGGATTGCAGTGGAGGCTATACTCAGGTCACTGCTTACTACAGGTTACTGTTAGCTAGCAGGTCTGTAGGTTTTATCAAGACAGCAAGGCTATTTACACCAGTGGGACATTTGTCCAAAAAAGCCTAGTGTAGACAAAGTCAAAATGTGTTGATTACTAGAAATCTCGGCATACTTATATCAGATGATATTTCTAATTGAATAAAAATGAGAATAATTCCTGTCTCCTACCTTTTCTCTGACTTTTCTAATGAAACTCTAATCTTTGCAATGGCCTTATATAATAGGACTACTTATATGTGTAAAGTTAAGCGCACAAGTTGATCTTTGCAGGATCAGATGTTCAGGATCAGTCTACTCTTGAACAGATACTTCAGATTAAGGTAGGGAGTGAATTTAAGGTGCAATAGCTATTGCAGAATAACTCCATATGTGACAAGCCTTAACACTGTAAGCTCTTTGGAGCAGGGACTATTATATCTGTATAGTTTCTAGCACAACAGGAATCTATACTTGGTTGGGGCCTGCAGGTCATACTGAATTACTGCTAATAATAAATGGAAACTTTATCTTTTAAGTGCTCATGTTCAGTGCATTCTGCAGTTAAAGCAACTGTCACTTGATGTGGAGCCCAAGCCAAGTTGGGTCCTAGTTAAGGCACTTATTGTGTGATACAGGAGGTCAGGTGATCTAGTGGTCACTTCTGTCCTTCAACTCTATGACATGGGCACACTCAAAAGCCACATCCTCAAGTCAGTCAAGTCTTCACAAAAGAAAAATGTTTCCCCGAGTCAAACAAACAAACACACACACACTCACTTAGCATGTGATGCAATAATGAACCAAGCTGTACACCGCAATGCACTAGCTGTTCTCGGAGCAGTTTCACACTCTCCTTGCCCTTCAGATACAAACATGATAAACAGATGAATAAAGAATGATGACAAAGGCCTTTAAAAGCCAATGTTAAAAACTGGACTTTTCAATGACTGGAAAGTCATTTTGGAAAGAGTTTTCAGCCAAAAACAAAGAACAATTTTGTAACAGACCAGTGCAATTCATGATCTGACCTCTCCACAAGACACCACACCTTTCAGGGAAAGAAAGAAACAAAAAAAATCAAACAGAACAAGAAAAGTAGTAGTAATATTCATCCCTGAAGTGCAGCAAAATACACAGGGCTCTGTTCAGCCATGAGTAACTGCCCATCAACAGGGAAATCTACAATCTCTGCCCAGCAGTCTACAAAGAGGGCTTTTATGCTATTTGAACAATCTGAAGTGTCTCGGTTAATGGAAGACTGGTCAATTGGCCCTCAACTATTTCTAACTGACTGGAATGATGGATGAAGCTAAAGGGGAAGATGGCCCACTGAACTTTTCCACAAAGCTAGAAAACTGCAGGAGACTGTAAACAGTGTTTTAAGAATGGAATTGGGGGGGGGGGGGGGGAAGAGAGGGATTCCAGAGGCACTGCCTCCTTCTTAACCTGCTGGATGACCCAGGTAAATTATAGGCCTGCTGCAAAGTTGTTTCTGGAGGAGAGAAAACAAAAAACCTGAACCCAAGTCAGTAACAAAAATGCCCCATTCATTGCGCTCCACCTCAGTATTTTCCTCTTCCATTCTCCCCTCATTTTTCCATTAGCTGAAGGCTAATGTACTGCACAGCTCTATCATGCAAGCTGGCCCTCTGGATCAGAAAGGGCAATTTGTCACTTTCACAAGAAAGATGTCTTGGTTCTTTATCGTCTTGTCTTGCCACAGCAAAGATTTTTTCAGATCATTTTGGTGCTAACTGAATATGCGGAGGCTTTAAATCCCAGCCATCTTCAAAGCAGGTAATGTTAATCACCCCACTGCATTAAAAGTAATGCTCAATAACTATGATGAATGATGGATGCTCGGTGACCTTCAGAACACTATAATTACTGATAGCCTTTAAATAGGGAAAGGGCTGCATAGCACATGTACTGGAGCAAATGACCTAAACCATCCCAAATCTGTTTTGATGAGCGCTCAGTTTAGACTTGAAATGTTGCATTGGGAACAAAATGAAACATCTATAAAGTAGGTATGATTGTGGTTCATATCTCACTAAGGCTCAGAGAAACTGAAGCTGGTGTATTTATATAGGAAGATCAGACACTGAATCGAAAGAAAAGAAACTAACAGAGGAGCCTTTCCCTTTGTGACTCTGATGCAGAGTCAACTTACTCTGCCAAAAGAACATGAATCTTCTGACCTCTACAGGAAGTAGTATTGGGAGAAGCACTAAATACTTTCCGAGTAGTGCAAAGAAAAAAGGTGTTTCTTTCAGTACGTCTACACAACACACAAATCAATCTGCAGCAGCAAGTTTCAGAGTCTGGATCAACTGACTTGGGCTCATGTTGGGGGGCTCAAAATAGCAGTGTAGACTCATTCAGGGTTGGGCTGGAGCCCAAGCTCAGACTCTCCCCACTCACCAGGTTTTCAAGCCTGGGCTCCAGACCCAGACAACACTTCTATTTTTAGCTCCAAGTAAGCTGACTCAGGCCCTGAGACTTGCTGCAGCGGGGGCCAGGTTTATTTATTTTGCTGTGTAGACATACCCAGAGACAAACCCTTTACAAGAGTAAGTAATTAAATGTTTAAAACAAAACTTGGCACTCTATAGTGCCTTCCACCCATGGAGCTCAGAGGGATTTTCAGACAATGAATTTAGTTCAACATTCCTGAGAGGGAAGAAATTAGGCAGACATTATCCTTACTGTCCTGATGGGGAAACAAAGGCACATCACGCTTTAGTAACTCGCCCAAGGTCAGAAGTCTTGCACAGACCCTAGAATTGAACCTAGGTGTCCTGACTCACTCTTCAGTGCCTTACTCACAAGACCATCCTTTCTTCTTAATGGTCCATCAGCTCAGCTTCAGGAACTAAACTCAATAGAGCGTTTTTTCCGAACACGATTTCTTTTAAAAAGAGGACATAAGACAGACAGATTGCACTCTGGGTAAATCATACTTCTCTTGAAATGCCACTTATGTTGCTATAGCTTAATATTTAAAATCGGGAAAAACTGTCCACTATGAGATCATATTAAATGAATGGGAAAACACTATCTTTCTGTGACAGCATAGCCATAGATAATGCTCTCTTTCTTTTGCACTACTGTAGACCTGTGCTATGAGCAAGCCACATGCTAAATGAATACTACAGGGAGATTTACTAAAAAAATTCAGTAGCTAAACACAATACATGCAAGAATATCTAATATTTGACTAAAACAGCAGTTGTGTACTGAGCTCAACACAACACAGACTCAGACTTGATCTCTTCCTGGGGTTTTCAGATGAACTAGCAGAAGCTAAACTGAGGGAGAGTTTTCCTGGGATAAGGTTATATCACAATCTTCCAATAGAATTTTCTTCTTCTCTACCTGCTGCTTATTTAATGTTGGCATACAGGCTTTTGGGAAGGGCGAGCCCTTTGCGCATCCCTTTTCTTGTCAGACAGACATTTAAGAAACTGTTCTCCTTCTCCCCCTACTCCCTCCCCAGGTTTCGATCAGGAATTAAGATGACACACACATTAGTACATACAAGTCCACAAAACTTACATACATAGGGAGCTCCTGAGGTCTATTATTCAGCTTGACCGATTTTCCTCTTTTTTGGTCACTAACATTTTTTAGCCAATCACTAACATGCGTGCACACACAAAACACCAGCACACTGAGTCATACAGAGCCCAATAGTTACTCTTAGATGACTACCAGTCCAGCTGAAAGCCAAGAGACATAAGCAAGCTAGCAAAGTCAGAGGCTGCTTTTTTACTGTAAACCTTCTGGAAAGAAAAAAAAATAAATAAATATTCCAGCAGAAAGTCCATTTTACCAGGTGAAATGGGAGTTATTGCATTATTGTAACAACCCAACAGACTTCACTGACAATTGTTCATTTTCTTCCTTTGAGGCCAGTTTATCCTGCTGACTTTCATTCACCTTGAAATATATAGTAAACGGTTGACCTTGCAACCCTTATTTATGCCAGCAGACAGTCTTTAGACACACAGGAGAGACTGCTTGAGAAAATAAAGATGGTTCATATAAGGGGAGGGTTGCAAAACTGGACCCCAAACTAGTAACATGGACTGACAACAAAAGAGGAGGCTGAAATGGGGGAACAAATGAACACTCATTTAGAGCCAAATGACAACGTGGGGGGGGGGGGGGGGGAAGGTAACCGAGGCACCAACGGATGCAAAGATAATTAATTATTTAATTACACATACACCTATTCTAAGAGCCTGGGTAACAAACAAGAGGAATTGTAATTGTCCATTTATGAAGCCTGGGGAAGCACACGCCTCCTCTGCTCCCTCACCCCCCACCTCACTGGGACTAACAGCTGAGCCCAGCACCAGGTAGGAGCCACCGGTCAGGGCATGTCCAGCCCTGGGTGAGGCTATAGAGGGCCAGGTGCAAGGGGTGAGGCTCGGTGGTGGTGTCTGGGTGCAGGAGAGTTCTAGATGAAGGGGGTGAGGCTCAGAGGGCTCGGTGGCGGCTTCTAGCTGTGGAGGCGTGAGGCTCAGTGGGGGCATCTAGGTATGGGGGAGTGGGGGAGAGTCCTAGATGTATGGGGTTGGGTAGATGGGGGATGAGTCTGACCCAGCCCTAGACGGGTTTGACCCAGCACCAGTCAGGATGTCCCCAGTCCCCGCTCCCCCCCTGTGATTTACCTCTCTTCTGGCTGCTCTGGGAGCCCAAAACAACGTGCCCATGTGCTGCTGGGGAAAGGCACATGACCACTCTTCCAGCTTCCCTTTGCTTCCCCATCAGACACAGTCATTTTTCTGCAGGAAAGCAAAGAAATCTGCAGCTGACATGAATTCTGCATGCATGCAGTAGCACAGAATCCTCCCAGGAGCAAGTTATGGAGTCACCTGCTTGGCTGCCATTACCATTAATCCATGGCTAATTTCATGGGTACGGCACAGATAATTTACCCAAGATCATACATCAAGCAGAGTTCACTTTATTCCGTTTTGAGCTGTCAGACTGCTGCTCTGTTCTTAAAACAGAATGGCACTTTTTGATCCATTTCTGGAGTCCCTACAGAGTGTATATATTAAATCATCACAGCTCAGGGCAACTGCACCCATTTTCCCCCTCCATGGTCCACCAAGGGCACCCAAAGGTTTCCAGTTTACAGCCACTAATCTCTTGGCCAGAGACCTGCCTCTCACTTCCTCTTGATACGAGATTTGAAGACTGCACTGCTCCCTGGATTACACTGCAGTATCTCTAGCAAGACAGTCAGCCTAAAAAGGTCAGCACCTGTGCTTTGCTTTCTCCCCAAGTGCTACAGCCAGCATATTGCCAGCAGCTACAAGTTACCACACAGATCTTTTTAAGCGAGCACATTTATTCCTCGGATAGAAACACTGAGAACAACCAACATTCCTATACCCAAGCTAACAGCTAACCAGAGGTCACCCATCAGTCCTTTGCGGCCCCAGTAAGTGAAAGTCTTTCCAATCCTTTTGCCAGGCTTGGGGCTCCCTTGAGCTGGAGGGCCTGTCCATTTACTGGATTAAAAAGGAGACCGTGAGTCATTTTAAACTCAGGCTATTTATCCTTCTTTGTCAGCTGACCTCTGGAGAATGGAGTTTGAAGCATACATGCAAGCCTCTCCAGGTGGTTCTTCTCTGGAGATGTTACAACCTGAATTAACTTACCTAGTCTCACCCACACATTTTAGTTCCTGGAGAAGCTACAGCTATCCTGCCCCTTGCAATTACATACAGTCTCTTGCTCACAATGATACATAAACTTAATACAGTAACATCACCCAAATATACTGTAAGAAATTGACATATCTAGCACATAACTTCTGCTAAAATGTTGCTGAACCATGATTCAACTCCACTGATCTCAAGCCAAGCTTTCATTCTTAGGAATCTCATTAACTGGAGACATCTTTAAAAACTGAATGGCGGAGCACCAGTTGGATGAAATGAGGACAGAAATTCAAATCTAAATTACTGTTTCCTTGCTATAGTGGAAGACAAGCAAATGCAACAAGAGATTACAGACTTTACTGACAAGGCATGAGAACAAAATATTTCTCATGTTTATTTTTTGTAGGAAGTTCCCTTCCTTTATAAAAAAAAAGGGGAGTCATTCCATCCATCATGCTGATCAGGAATCCAACCAACAACAGGAGTTGCACAAATATAGTAATCATGCTATTATCTTCTGTCAGTTCCTTGTTATTTTTGGCAGCAGCTACAAAAGGCTTCCCAGTTCTTATTCACAGAAGGGATCTAGACATGTTCTATTTGACCCACACATCAATGGCATTCAATGAGACAAGGCCAAGTGGCCATGGAGTCATTGGAAAGAACTGGCAGATCAATGCTCCCAACAAAAAACCTCACACTCTAGTGCTGTTAAATAAGGCGGCTGGCCTTAGCTGTGTCAGAACAGAAGAAAACAAAACAAGCTTGAGCGTCTGCCATGTGTTTTTGTTTTCACTACTTCATTAACCTTCTTACACTGAGCCCATGGCTGGCATCCGTAGTAACATTACTGATTTATACCATCTACTAAAGCCACTGCTTTTTATTTTGTTTTTAATATGGGACAAGTAATCAAAGCAGAACAGCAATACAGTACTGCAGTCCAGCTTGTTAAATCAGACAGTGGGATAATCACCACCAGATTGGAACAGAGCAGGGAAGAAAGAGGGGGAAAAAAGCAATTATGAGACTACAAGGGAGAGGCCAGAAGAGAATAGGGGTCAGTTAAGAAGCATGAAAGAATGTAAGGAGTCAACATGGGAGCAGGGGGGAGGCGGCGCATGAGAGAATGAAGATGTGGAGATTGAATGCAAGAAGAAAGTGGTGGAAAAAGAGGAAAATCTAATACATCCTTAAAACTTCCATTTTTTCCTTATTTGTTAATGTTCCTTTTGTTATTTTAAATTTATACAACATTGGCCAAACTGCACTTATCAATAGCTTCCCCCCCCCCGACACCCGCCTGCCGCCAAGGTCTCCAAACAATTCAGGTGCTATTCTTTGCTTTACGTATGGTTTGCCTATGTTATTTTTGTGTTTCCAATCATTTGCTAGGAGTGTATCATGTACTGGTGTTCCCAGAGAAGGAAGAGATTAATGACAAGAACCTTGAACAGAAGCCCCGCTTTCAACTTCATGCAACACCAAGAACAAATAGGAAAATAAGAATAAATAAGCATCTCTCAACAAATCAACATCAGCCTTTTTGTCAGTTAGCACCCAAGAAAAGGCAAATAGCCATTTCAGTAAGAAGTAATCACTGATATGTAAATGCTGAAGTCAAGATTTCATACAGTTAAGTAGAGTGGCAAGCTAGAAAATTAAAAGGTAGAGTAAAACAATTTACTCATTGTAAGAGATTTTATCTTTTTGTTAAGAGAGATTGAGGCTTGTATTATTTCCAGACTTTGTCTGAAAATGCATTAAAATGGCACAACGCCCTGTTTATACTTTTAAGTTTGTGTACAGGCACAAAGCATGTACACATGAACCGTGAAACTTGTCTATCTTGTCATGCCAAGGAAGTATTACTGAACTGCACTGAAGTGTGTGTGCACGCGCAGATATGAAAACAACAACAAGGAAAACCATTCTGCTCCTGCACTGGTAGCCAAAAGATGTCTCAGAAGGGGTTGTGGGCACCTTTCCCACTAGGCTCAGGAAGTCATTACCTAGCCTTATGCTATCACGCTCTCTCCAAACCACATCACTTCTTTTCATGACTGCTGGTTTTCCCTCAAAATCCACTTTGTTCTCTTGATCCAGATTCATAAAAACAATTAACGGGATTCTTCTAGAGTGGGACATGACTGAATGCAGCTGTAATGTCCCATATAACTATGCAAATAACTCTCTAAGGAAAGGAAGTGCCGTTTAATACAGTGATTCCAACCTTTTTCAGGAGTAAGACCTCTGGCTGTACCACCCCACTAGGCTTGCAGCACCTCAAATTCCATAGTAGCCCACAGCACAAGCACACAAATCTTAACTGGAAAAAAAGAGACAGCAGTGACTCTCAGTTCAGCACATGGGATCATCATCATTAACAATGGAGGGAGAGGCTGGCCTACCATATCAGGGTTCCACACCGTCTCCCAGCATAACTGGGTCTCTGTATGCACCCCATTCTCCCCGCCCCGCCACACCTCATGCCAGGGTCCTCTGTGTTTCCTCCACACTACCGCTTCCCCCATTCTGTATCTCTGCTTGTACATTCACCTACTCAATCACCCACCTTCTGGGTTCCTCTTTCCCTCACCATCACCACTCCCCACGCTTCATTCTTTTGAGGGTACTAGGTTTGCTCTCTCACTACCAACCACCCACTCCCCCTGCCGCTTCCAGGTCTCTTCTTCCTCCATCACTCTGGCCCCTGCGGGTTCCCCCTCACTCCAATTCTGGGTCTCCATTTCTTCCACCACTCTATTGCTCCTGCTCCAAACAAGCCCTCCCTGTAAGTGTCTTATTTCTCTTACAGACAATATCTCCACGAAGAAAGTTGAGCACATGCCTCTAATGTCTAGGCAGGAGAAGCAAAAAGATTTTTCCGCCTCATGCACCAGGAACTGATTTTGGTGGGAGGTGGGGGAGAGTCAGACTTTTCTATTATTCTGATTTACACCAAAAATCAATAGGCTTATGCCCATCGATGCCTAGAACATCCCTGGAAATTCTGGAATTGATACGATGCAGTGTTCTGCCATCAAGTTGAAAATTAGACCTCACTATCCCCAGCCAAAAAATACTTGGTTCTTTTTTAAATAAATAAAATTTTTAAAAAGTACAGTATGTTTTTATTTAAAAAAAAAAAAAAAAAAATCAGATGATCCAAGTTTCGGCACACAGAGTGGGAACACGTGCAATAAGAATGTTCTCTCTCTTTGCAGAGCTGCTCCTATAAGCAGCTCATAGAAGGAATCGCCAATGTAAATACAAGGCATTCAGTCACATTCTATGCTTTGGAAAGCTACAGCAAGTTCATCAGATTTGAGAGTCTCCTGATCTAAACAAGAAACAGAATTTCACAGACACAGCTCAGTCAGCTTGGATGAGAGAGATCAAGTAGAGAAGAATAAATTTCCAAAGTCAAGATATAATCAACAGTCAACATGCTGAAAGAAAACATTAATACATTTTTGTATTAAGCAGAGACAAATAATGGAGCCTTCTTCACTTCAAACACAAAAGCCTGTTAAAAGGAATGGTTTGCACAAAACTTACAGCACCAATCTGTATCATGTATAACTCCACTTCAATGCCCTTTTATGCAAAATATCTGGAGTTTGCTTCCACATACACATGGGAAACCCAGCCTCTCTCATTTAATTCAATGTTCTCTGTGAACAATGATTCCCACACTTCAGTATTTACAGTGTACCAGTGTTTATCAATTGCCCACAAGCAGAAATCAAATTACTTTTTTCAGAAAAAGTCTAGTTAAAGTTGCCCATTAATAAATTAGCTTGCAGAAAACTGGCAAAGTATTTATTTGCCAAGAGCAAGGAGCATTACAAAGCATAGAGCTCCATTTGGTAAATTAAAAGAAATCGTCCGGATAATCAGATCATTCAATTCTGATCGTAAACCACAATATTGTAACAGATGCTCGGTATATTCTTATAGCAGTGTTTTGGAACTGAAGAATATCAGATAACCTGTTCTATGACCCTGGCAGTAGAAGATGTTACAGCTGTTCTTAATCCTGGCTTTTTAAATCTTGTCGACATAATTCATTGTGCTTTTAGATCCATAATATCTTGCAAAGCTAGTTTGCTGGTTTATAAGCCTGCTCTGCCTATTCACTGGGTCAAAAGATTTTTGCTGACTTTATGTATCAGTTGCAATCATCAGGGACTAATAATTTTCACTGTTAAGGAGTTAGGCTGAAAATACAAAAGTAGAAAAAAATATGTATGCGCCTGAAAGAGACAGTGTAATGTATTCATGCTATCAAAATGTCGCCTAACTATTGAAGATACTTGTAAAACTATATATTCTACTAATGAAAACTGGGGAACTTTAAAAAACAGAAATAGAGGTATATACATCTACAGAACTAAAAAAAAGTTATAGAATACTGCACGACACTTTGTGAACATTCATTCAGGTTCTGAAATCACTGATTCAGTCATGTTCATGCCACCTCATTATTTACCATTCACAAACATCTATGGGCATCGGTTTTTGTTTGCACAACTATTTGGGAGAGCTGTTCTCTCATACAAATACTCATTCACACATAAATGCGTATATTTGTGCATGAATACAAATATTCATTACTCACTATTCTAGTTTGAAAAGTCTCAAACAATCAAGGATCAGAAACAATACCATGTGACCCAGATGACCAATCACACTTTAGAAAATGAATAATCTAAATGAACAGTTGGTTAATATCCAATAAGCTAAAAATTATTTGTCCAAACTATTACACAAATAATTAGTACTAACATTTGCAGAAATCCATTTCAGTTTGCAAGCTATTCGCAAACAGAAAAAGGGCTGTGTTCACAATAAGATTGTTTTTTAAGGAAGTCAATTAGCACACTTGCATTTGTGAAAGTAGAATTAATTATATTGTGAAAATAAGAATGGATTAAAGAAATGTTGTATGTACCTTTAAGCAGAAATAAGAAATGTTGAAATACAGGTGCCAGGAAAAGAAACATTAGGCATAAACAAGGGTGCTAATGGCGAAACATTAACAGA
>NC_133790.1:16964832-16971424 GCF_003597395.2 Chelonoidis abingdonii | reverse complement strand
AGAATGGATTAAAGAAATGTTGTATGTACCTTTAAGCAGAAATAAGAAATGTTGAAATACAGGTGCCAGGAAAAGAAACATTAGGCATAAACAAGGGTGCTAATGGCGAAACATTAACAGAAGATCGGTAATAGTTAGTAAGGAAATAAGATATGCATGGCTAGCCCAGGTAAACTTATCAGATTCTGCTTCCTTTGTTATCTTGCTAAATGCTCCCCCCTTTTATCTGTATAAATAAGATAGTTTGTGTCTTGTATGGCGCTCACATTATCTGGGTGTATTAGCAGAGCGCTGTGCTAATAAAACAGAGTGGTCTGACAAACTGAGTCCTGAGTCTAACTTTGACACATTAATAATGGATCTTTATGCTGTCAGCTTCTCTCCAGGAATTTTCAGAAACCATATGAGCATATGCAATGGAGATACACTGAAGACGCATTTCATTATTTCTAACAAACATATAATGAAGTTCAATTATATACATTTAAACTTTAATCTTTTAAAATTTAAGAAATGAAAACAAATCTTCCAAGATTCCATTCTAAGCCCGTAACTGAAGAAAAATAGGTTTAGTCTCAAATACAATGCTGCACGTTCTACCTATAGCAAAACAAGCTGGTTTGTTTTAAAAAAAGAATAAAAAATAAAAGATGGAGCTGAACACCAGATGTATTTCCAGATGGGTATTGCAGGTATTGCATGAAGACCTCTCTCCTGCTCTCCATGCACACAACCAAGCTCTAACCACTAAAAACTGACACATATCTAAAGAATATTTTAAAATCACAAGAAGAATTTAAGAAACCGTGGAGGGATAAAACTAAGCATTCCTGACCGGACTCTGTAAGTCAGGGAAACTTCCAATGTTCTTCAGGTGAGACAAGGGCAGAATCCATCTTGAATTAGTAAAGACAACCAAAAGTCACTAGCTGTCGTTTGCTGATTTTGGAAGTTCCCTGGTTTTATTTAATTCAATGAGAGCTTTGCTATCATTAAGATTGCAGGGTCAGAGCTTCCTTATATTACTTATTCTGAAGTGTCCCTTTCGGGCATAAGCAGGAATATTTTATTAATTATTATTATTATTATTATAGGTGATCCTGTAATACAAGCTATCTGCATTATAATATTCAGTTCATATCTTTAAACTAATTAAGAAATATAATAAAACATCAGTACAAGTTCATATACTTTAGTTTAGTTGGATTTTACAGTTAAATAAATATCCAAAACAAAGCGCTGAAAGAATTACTCCGAGAACATTTGCTATATCTCAACAGCCGAACAGATTTTGTGATCATCTCTTTCTTTTCTTAAAGCATTAACCTGTAGTTTTGGATATTCAGCAAATTAAGATGGTGTGGCACAAGACAGCTTTTGTAGCCATTTGCATCTGGTTATTATCAAGAAGATCTGCAAAAAAGCCAATTAGCTGTCAGAAACAAGTGCAGCAGATTTTAAGATCTTTACTGTCAACCATCGAACCAGAGCTTGCGTTACTTTAATATTCTCTTTTTATCAGCAGCATATATATTGATTTGCTATCGTTTCCATGCTGTGAGATGACAGAAGTTAAATTAAATTTTTTAATCCATCCTTATAATGCCTTACAACTCAGTGGGGGTCTACTTTTTATCCAGCCTGCAATACTTGTATCATCAATATCTACTGCAAACACAGATGCTTGATACTCATAAGGCTGACGTTGCTATCTTATGCTGAGACATGGTTTCCTTTTCTTCAAGTACACAATGCATACATTCAAAATCTGACAATCGCAATTTACTATATGCAGTAAATAAAAATCTGACTCCTAGAGAAGCTCCTAAAACAATCAAGAAAGAGGTAGCTTCTTTCTTTCAAGAAGAAAACAGGTAGCAAAGTTAACAAATGTTGTATTTAGTATACAGAGAAACGTACACTACCTGTGAGCCAAGCATGAGGTGGGCCTAAAAGGTTTTCCCTTAGAACAAATGTATTCGTTAACTGATCTACTGAATTAATTGCCATGCTGCCAGAGGCTGTGGATATCCAGATAGCATTGAAACGTGTCAGGGTCTGACCCCTATTTAAAGAGGCTCATGAAGGCACTAAATTCAATCCCAAAACCTAACAACTCAGTTTACCATTTTTGCTAAGTACAAAGTATTCCTTCTATATTTGAGAGAAAATTAAAAATTCTTAAAAGAAAATAGAGACAAACTACATCAAAATGACCTATGCTCTTCCTTCAGATATAAGTACAGCTTCTGGGTGGGAAGAGAAGGTATTTTTAGGATGGAAGACAGAAGAGACTGATCTGGAACCATCCCCTTCTATGAGTTAAGCATCCATCACGAAAGAGAGTTTCTTTCCAAATACTTACCTTTATACTCCTTATAAAAAAATAAATAAATAAATAAATCTATTTGTAGTCGCTGTTCCTACCGCTATCCAATTAAGCTTTAAATCCAATGTATCCTTTCACTCCCACTCCCTTTCATCAGCATGCAGAGTAGGAGGAATATTTTTGGATTCTTACAGTGCACCTGCCACTAGCATATATGGTGACATTTTCCAGTGCTATTGGTTTCATTCAGAGAGTCTTTTTTCCAATCACATACACGTCTATAAATAATGTCATCTGGCAGGTTCCGTGACTTTTCATTTACTGATGCAGGCGTTTTCCTTCAGCAATCTGTCTATATCAGCCCAGGCTGTGGGACACGGGACACAGAAATCTGTCTTAGAACTGCCCTTGTGTAAACACTGGACTAGCTTAGGGAGTGTATATTCTCACCCATATGCATAAGTTCTTCTCTAGAATAAAGTTCAGCTCAGAGGCTTCTGTCTTAACCCATCTCTCAGTCTCCTGTATGTGACTATGTATTAGAGCAGCTAATGACACTTTGATAGTGAACACCATACTGTCACAAGATCTCTAGTGCAAGACTATAGATGTTAATTTAGTCTAACTCTCTAATTTCAGCTTTCCCTCACCTGGGCAGCATCCATTTAGCCCAATTCAGAAACACGACAAACAACAACTACAATTACCACACCCAGTGGTGGACTCAAGTTGCAGTGTCTAGAGCTCAGTAGTAGCCACACACCAGACAGAGCTGGTCTCCCTGTCTTCTTTTCAGATGTATTTTTAGAGTCAATATTTCTGGGATAGAAATGTCAGCTTAGCTAAATAAGCATATCATATTTCAAGATTTGACTACTCATTGTCACTATAATAATATACTGTTGAAAGCAAACTTTCCAGGCTGAGACCAGATGTTAGACCACTGCTTAGACAGATAATTGTATCGGCGTGTCCAGGATTCTCATAAGTGTAGCTATACAATACCGTATAGCTCAGTGGTTTTCAAACTTTTTTTTTTAAACTGGTGACCCCTTTCACATAAACCTCTGAGTGCGACACCCCCCCCCCCATAAATTAAAAATACTTTTTAATATATTTAACCCCATTATAAATGCTGGAGGCAAAGTGGGGTTTGGGATGGAGGTTGACAGCTTGCAATCTCCCATGTAATAACCTCGCGACCCCCAGTTTGAGAACCCCTGGTATACAGTTCATCTCAAGACATGTATTGTAGGTAATGGTTAGAGATATTTCTTTAATCAGGCAGATTGGCTTAGGTCAGAATGACATAGATCTTATTAAAAAACCCTATATCACTTAACTCATCAACAGCATGGCTTCTCTAAGTATTGGCCTCTGCTCACTGCTTGGTAACAAACAGCAAGAACATGGACACATCGATGAAGGCAGATATCACACGAAACAAGTTGGGTGGTCTCACACACTGATTGCAAACCAAAAACGTGGGAAGTTGTGATAAAATAAGGCATTCCACTGTTCTGAGTGGTATACCTAGTCTGAATGTCCACTAATATGCCCCCCGCACCCCACCCTCCATACACATAAAATTACACGTGGCTAAGACCTCATTTGTTCTACAGCTTGCACACTGAGGTGCTTACGGAACCTCATGAGCTCTTGGTCATCTAAGAGTCCTGTACAGGCTTACTCAAGCCACCTGCTGATTACAGATGTCTACAGGGGAGCTGGATAGAGCTCCTGTATATGGCCCTTGCAAAATCTAGGACCAGTCTTGACTGAAACCACTGCACATAGGTTCAAAAGCTTTACACTGCAAATCACTCCCCTCTGCTCTGAGCTCTCACCAAGCTACAGTATATCATGCAAGTTAAAATGGTGACTATCTGCTAACCAATAACCGCATATGATTCCAGGGGAAGAAGAAAGGGGGGGGGACAACCCCAAAACCACACACCACCAAGAAAGTAGTTCTGAGAACATCCTTATTTAAGACCTGGTCAGGAAGAAATGTAAACAAAAGGATCATATGGATAGCACAGCAGACCTGTGATCTTCCAACAAGGCTTTTTGCTGTAGTCAACGAGATGAAAGTGCTCCAAAAATAAATCTATTTATTAATCTGGGAAGCTATGTAATGTTCCCGAAAATACCCCTCCTGCTGAGGAAACTGCAGTAGGTCGTGCTCACGAGAAATGAAGGGGGCTGGGGAGACACTTCTGTCACATTTTTAATTAAAGTTCTTCACTAATCACTGCGCTGTTCCCTCTCGCACATCATTAATTTAAAAAAGGTAAAATATTCAAGCTAGTTGTGGTGAAAGTAATATTTGCTCCTCATGTGGGCTGCAAACTGGAGACAAAGTAGGCTTGGTGTGACCTGCCTGGCAAACATGTATTTTTTATTTATGCTGGGCACATAAATAAATTCAGAAGTCACATTTTGTATCAACATGGAACATTAGTGTACGAAGCAGTGGCTAGTAATACAGCCAACAACAAAGTGACAGGATTTCTCTTAAATGGGATGAAAGTTTTTGAAAGGTTTGCAACATGCCACATGGAACTGGATATGGCACTAACTTTCTGAGAGCTGGCAAATCTCTTCCAAATCTGTGAACTGCTGCTCTTCAAGTCAGACCTTCTGCCCCTTCCAATGATTAAATCCTCTGATATACCATTTAGCAGGGAATACTTCTTTCAGACACTAGCTAAAAAGCGAGATTCAGGAACAGACTGCAGCGTCTATGCCTATGATCAGCATATCTAAAAACCAGGCGTACAGCAAAGTGTTTGATGAAGTGCTGTGCAGTAACCATGGTACCCACAATGCCACATCAATATATGGCTCAGTAACCACCTGTGTACCTAAAGGTCAGCCATTCATAAAGGTACCTGCTATTTTCTGCATAGGGACCTGTAGTCAATGGATATCTTTCTTCTGACTTCAGTGGGCTCTGGATTACCCTACATGTTGACAGAGCAATGCTTGGATATATATTTGGTGTCATAAGTGGTTAATCTCCAAGAAAATCAAATATAAACAGCTGTTAGGTCTTCTCTCTCTCTCTCTCTCCCCCCCATCCCTCTTTTTAATAAAAGAAGAAGAAGAAGATGGTGTAAAATCCAGCTGGAGACACTGAGTGACAAGAACAAGTTTTGTGGTATTTTTTTCCCATTTTCAGCACAATATCTGGGAACTCAAAAGTTATAATGAAAAATACTGTTTCTGAGGAGTATTTTTACATGGACATAACACGTGCCAGATCAGATCACAAAAGCAAGATTCTCTCTTAGCATGTGTGCCACACAATATAACCATTATGCAGCAAGAGCAACTTGCCTTCTGTACACCTAACTGGATTTATTCATAACAGACTGGGCAAAAAGTGTTAAATAATCCCTTGCATCATCAATTTACCCCTAGAGTATAACTATCCTGTGAGCAATTCTGAAGTCTACACACAGGAGGAGACGACACCCTATATACACAAGTGATTCATCTCACAGAGCTTCCATGTACTATAGTACAACCTGTTTTACATATATTGCAATCCACATTCAGAAGAAAAATAGCCCTGGAGGGACGTCACACTTTGAATGATCAGAACCCACAAGTTATTTTCATGGATGCAACCCTGGTGAGTTACTAAAATCACCCAAAGGTCAACTTTAAAGACAGAATTCACTGCACGCTTATTTCAATGAAAGCCAGTTCAGCACCTCTCACTCTAAAGCTTTTTCAGATAGAGTGACTCAAGTGGTCCACCAGAAGCCAAAGCATTTCAGACTGCCAAAATTAGAGTATATGAGGAAGAGAGGAGGGGAAAAAGGAATTAGGAACTGAGGAACAAGAAGAAATGACAATTACATTTACAATCATCTATATATCCACAGATTGTGTAGCAAGCAGAACCAAGCTGCTTGATTTAGATTTACCGCACCTATCAATTTCCAGGCGCTTATAAAAAAGTATATAGAAATAAAAGTCTCCCTAGACCTAAAACCAAACAGTCACTGCATTACTGCAGCTGCTCCCTGCAGGATACAAACACACCAAAAGAATCCCTCAGGCAATCTCCTCAATTGATCTTTTGCTTTTATAGGCCTAGTCTACACTATGCGTTTAAACCGAATTTAGCAGCATTAAACCGATTTAACCCTGCACCCATCCACACAAGGAGGCCCTTTATATCGATATAAAGGGCTCTTTAAACCGGTTTCTGTACTCCTCCCCGACGAGAGGAGTAGCGCTGAAATGGGC